>NW_025963573.1:600000-801612 GCF_910591885.1 Bombus terrestris | reverse complement strand
CCCACGTTGTCCCACGTTGTCCCACGTTGTCCCACGTTGTCCCACGATGTCCCACGTTGTCCCACGTGTCCCACGTTGCCCACGTTGTCCCACGTTGTCCCACGTTGTCCCACGTTGTCCCACGTTGTCCCACGTTGTCCCACGTTGTCCCACGTTGTCCCACGGTGTCCAACGGTGTCCAACGGTGTCCAACGGTGTTCCATGGTTTCCCACGTTGTCCCACGTTGTCCCACGTTGTCCCACGTTGTCCCACGTTGTCCCACGTTGTCCCACGTGGTCCCACGTTGTCCCACGTTGTCCCACGGTGTCCAACGATGTCCAACGGTGTCCCACGTTGTCCCACGTTGTCCCACGTTGTCCCACGTTGTCCCACGTTGTCCAACGATGTCCAACGGTGTCCCACGTTGTCCCACGTTGTCCCACGTTGTCCCACGTTGTCCCACGGTGTCCAACGATGTCCAACGGTGTCCCACGTTGTCCAACGGTGTCCCACGTTGTCCCACGTTGTCCCACGTTGTCCCACGTTGTCCACGTTGTCCCACGTTGTCCCACGATGTCCCACGTTGTCCCACGTTGTCTCACGTTGTCCCACGTTGTCCCACGTTGTCCCACGTTGTCCCACGTTGTCCAACGATGTCCAACGGTGTCCCACGTTGTCCCACGTTGTTCCATGGTTTCCCACGTTGTCCAACGGTGTCCCACGATGTCCAACGATGTCCAACGATGTCCAACGGTGTCCAACGGTGTCCCACGTTGTCCCACGTTGTCCCACGTTGTCCCACGGTGTCCAACGATGTCCAACGGTGTCCCACGTTGTCCAACGGTGTCCCACGTTGTCCCACGTTGTCCCACGTTGTCCCACGTTGTCCCACGATGTCCCACGTTGTCCCACGTTGTCCCACGTTGTCCCACGTGGTCCCACGTTGTCCTACGTTGTCCCACGTTGTCCCACGTGGTCCCACGTTGTCCCACGTTGTCCCACGTTGTCCCACGGTGTCCAACGATGTCCAACGGTGTCCAACGGTGTCCCACGGTGTCCACGGTGTCCCACGTTGTCCCACGTTGTCCCACGTTGTCCCACGTTGTCCCACGTTGTCCCACGTTGTCCCACGTTGTCCCACGTTGTCCCACGTTGTCCCACGTTGTCCCACGTTGTCCCACGGTGTCCAACGGTGTCCAACGATGTCCAACGGTGTCCAACGGTGTCCCACGGTGTCCAACGGTGTCCAACGATGTCCAACGGTGTCCAACGGTGTCCCACGTTGTCCCACGTTGTCCCACGGTGTCCAACGATGTCCAACGGTGTCCCACGTTGTCCCACGTTGTCCCACGTTGTCCCACGTTGTTCCATGGTTTCCCACGTTGTCCCACGTTGTCCCACGTTGTCCCACGGTGTCCAACGATGTCCAACGGTGTCCAACGGTGTCCAACGGTGTCCCACGGTGTCCAACGGTGTCCCACGTTGTCCCACGTTGTCCCACGTTGTCCCACGTTGTCCCACGTTGTCCCACGTTGTCCCACGTTGTCCCACGGTGTCCAACGGTGTCCAACGATGTCCAACGGTGTCCAACGGTGTCCCACGATGTCCACCGATGTCCAACGGTGTCCAACGGTGTCCAACGGTGTCCAACGGTGTCCAACGATGTCCAACGATGTCCAACGATGTCCAACGGTGTCCAACGATGTCCAACGATGTCCAACGGTGTCCCACGATGTCCAACGATGTCCAACGATGTCCAACGGTGTCCCACGTTGTCCCACGGTGTCCAACGATGTCCAACGGTGTCCAACGGTGTCCCACGGTGTCCAACGGTGTCCCACGTTGTCCCACGTTGTCCCACGTTGTCCCACGTTGTCCCACGTTGTCCCACGTTGTCCCACGTTGTCCCACGTTGTCCCACGTTGTCCCACGTTGTCCCACGTTGTCCCACGTTGTCCCACGTTGTCCCACGTTGTCCCACGTTGTCCCACGTTGTCCCACGGTGTCCAACGGTGTCCAACGGTGTCCAACGGTGTCCCACGTTGTTCCATGGTTTCCCACGTTGTCCCACGTTGTCCCACGTTGTCCCACGTTGTCCCACGTTGTCCCACGTTGTCCCACGTGGTCCCACGTTGTCCCACGTTGTCCCACGGTGTCCAACGATGTCCAACGGTGTCCCACGTTGTCCCACGTTGTCCCACGTTGTCCCACGTTGTCCCACGTTGTCCAACGATGTCCAACGGTGTCCCACGTTGTCCCACGTTGTCCCACGTTGTCCCACGTTGTCCCACGGTGTCCAACGATGTCCAACGGTGTCCCACGTTGTCCAACGGTGTCCCACGTTGTCCCACGTTGTCCCACGTTGTCCCACGTTGTCCCACGATGTCCCACGTTGTCCCACGTTGTCCCACGTTGTCCCACGTTGTCCCACGTTGTCCCACGTTGTCCCACGTTGTCCAACGATGTCCAACGGTGTCCCACGTTGTCCCACGTTGTTCCATGGTTTCCCACGTTGTCCAACGGTGTCCCACGATGTCCAACGATGTCCAACGATGTCCAACGGTGTCCAACGGTGTCCCACGTTGTCCCACGTTGTCCCACGTTGTCCCACGGTGTCCAACGATGTCCAACGGTGTCCCACGTTGTCAAACGGTGTCCCACGTTGTCCCACGTTGTCCCACGTTGTCCCACGTTGTCCCACGATGTCCCACGTTGTCCCACGTTGTCCCACGTTGTCCCACGTGGTCCCACGTTGTCCTACGTTGTCCCACGTTGTCCCACGTGGTCCCACGTTGTCCCACGTTGTCCCACGTTGTCCCACGGTGTCCAACGATGTCCAACGGTGTCCAACGGTGTCCCACGGTGTCCAACGGTGTCCCACGTTGTCCCACGTTGTCCCACGTTGTCCCACGTTGTCCCACGTTGTCCCACGTTGTCCCACGTTGTCCCACGTTGTCCCACGTTGTCCCACGTTGTCCCACGTTGTCCCACGGTGTCCAACGGTGTCCAACGATGTCCAACGGTGTCCAACGGTGTCCCACGGTGTCCAACGGTGTCCAACGATGTCCAACGGTGTCCAACGGTGTCCCACGTTGTCCCACGTTGTCCCACGGTGTCCAACGATGTCCAACGGTGTCCCACGTTGTCCCACGTTGTCCCACGTTGTCCCACGTTGTTCCATGGTTTCCCACGTTGTCCCACGTTGTCCCACGTTGTCCCACGGTGTCCAACGATGTCCAACGGTGTCCAACGGTGTCCAACGGTGTCCCACGGTGTCCAACGGTGTCCCACGTTGTCCCACGTTGTCCCACGTTGTCCCACGTTGTCCCACGTTGTCCCACGTTGTCCCACGTTGTCCCACGGTGTCCAACGGTGTCCAACGATGTCCAACGGTGTCCAACGGTGTCCCACGATGTCCACCGATGTCCAACGGTGTCCAACGGTGTCCAACGGTGTCCAACGGTGTCCAACGATGTCCAACGATGTCCAACGATGTCCAACGGTGTCCAACGATGTCCAACGATGTCCAACGGTGTCCCACGATGTCCAACGATGTCCAACGATGTCCAACGGTGTCCCACGTTGTCCCACGGTGTCCAACGATGTCCAACGGTGTCCAACGGTGTCCCACGGTGTCCAACGGTGTCCCACGTTGTCCCACGTTGTCCCACGTTGTCCCACGTTGTCCCACGTTGTCCCACGTTGTCCCACGTTGTCCCACGTTGTCCCACGTTGTCCCACGTTGTCCCACGTTGTCCCACGGTGTCCAACGGTGTCCAACGATGTCCAACGGTGTCCAACGGTGTCCCACGGTGTCCAACGGTGTCCAACGATGTCCAACGGTGTCCAACGGTGTCCCACGTTGTCCCACGTTGTCCCACGGTGTCCAACGATGTCCAACGGTGTCCCACGTTGTCCCACGTTGTCCCACGTTGTCCCACGTTGTTCCATGGTTTCCCACGTTGTCCCACGTTGTCCCACGTTGTCCCACGGTGTCCAACGATGTCCAACGGTGTCCAACGGTGTCCAACGGTGTCCCACGGTGTCCAACGGTGTCCCACGTTGTCCCACGTTGTCCCACGTTGTCCCACGTTGTCCCACGTTGTCCCACGTTGTCCCACGTTGTCCCACGGTGTCCAACGGTGTCCAACGATGTCCAACGGTGTCCAACGGTGTCCCACGATGTCCACCGATGTCCAACGGTGTCCAACGGTGTCCAACGGTGTCCAACGGTGTCCAACGATGTCCAACGATGTCCAACGATGTCCAACGGTGTCCAACGATGTCCAACGATGTCCAACGGTGTCCCACGATGTCCAACGATGTCCAACGATGTCCAACGGTGTCCAACGGTGTCCCACGTTGTCCCACGTTGTCCCACGTTGTCCCACGGTGTCCAACGATGTCCAACGGTGTCCCACGTTGTCCCACGTTGTCCCACGTTGTCCCACGATGTCCCACGTTGTCCCACGTTGTCCCACGTTGTCCCACGTTGTCCCACGTTGTCCCACGTTGTCCCACGTTGTCCCACGGTGTCCAACGATGTCCAACGGTGTCCCACGTTGTCCAACGATGTCCAACGATGTCCAACGGTGTCCCACGTTGTCCCACGGTGTCCAACGATGTCCAACGGTGTCCCACGTTGTCCCACGTTGTCCCACGTTGTCCCACGATGTCCCACGTTGTCCCACGTTGTCCCACGTTGTCCCACGTTGTCCCACGTTGTCCCACGTTGTCCCACGTTGTCCCACGTTGTCCCACGTTGTCCCACGTTGTCCCACGTTGTCCCACGGTGTCCAACGGTGTCCAACGGTGTCCAACGGTGTCCCACGTTGTTCCATGGTTTCCCACGTTGTCCCACGTTGTCCCACGTTGTCCCACGTTGTCCCACGTTGTCCCACGTTGTCCCACGTGGTCCCACGTTGTCCCACGTTGTCCCACGGTGTCCAACGATGTCCAACGGTGTCCCACGTTGTCCCACGTTGTCCCACGTTGTCCCACGTTGTCCCACGTTGTCCAACGATGTCCAACGGTGTCCCACGTTGTCCCACGTTGTCCCACGTTGTCCCACGTTGTCCCACGTTGTCCCACGTTGTCCCACGTTGTCCCACGTTGTCCCACGTTGTCCCACGTTGTCCCACGTTGTCCCACGTTGTCCCACGTTGTCCCACGTTGTCCCACGTTGTCCCACGTTGTCCCACGTTGTCCCACGTTGTCCCACGTTGTCCCACGTTGTCCCACGTTGTCCCACGTTGTCCCACGGTGTCCAACGGTGTCCAACGGTGTCCAACGGTGTCCCACGTTGTTCCATGGTTTCCCACGTTGTCCCACGTTGTCCCACGTTGTCCCACGTTGTCCCACGTTGTCCCACGTTGTCCCACGTGGTCCCACGTTGTCCCACGTTGTCCCACGGTGTCCAACGATGTCCAACGGTGTCCCACGTTGTCCCACGTTGTCCCACGTTGTCCCACGTTGTCCCACGTTGTCCAACGATGTCCAACGGTGTCCCACGTTGTCCCACGTTGTCCCACGTTGTCCCACGTTGTCCCACGGTGTCCAACGATGTCCAACGGTGTCCCACGTTGTCCAACGGTGTCCCACGTTGTCCCACGTTGTCCCACGTTGTCCCACGTTGTCCCACGATGTCCCACGTTGTCCCACGTTGTCCCACGTTGTCCCACGTTGTCCCACGTTGTCCCACGTTGTCCCACGTTGTCCAACGATGTCCAACGGTGTCCCACGTTGTCCCACGTTGTTCCATGGTTTCCCACGTTGTCCAACGGTGTCCCACGATGTCCAACGATGTCCAACGATGTCCAACGGTGTCCAACGGTGTCCCACGTTGTCCCACGTTGTCCCACGTTGTCCCACGGTGTCCAACGATGTCCAACGGTGTCCCACGTTGTCCAACGGTGTCCCACGTTGTCCCACGTTGTCCCACGTTGTCCCACGTTGTCCCACGATGTCCCACGTTGTCCCACGTTGTCCCACGTTGTCCCACGTGGTCCCACGTTGTCCTACGTTGTCCCACGTTGTCCCACGTGGTCCCACGTTGTCCCACGTTGTCCCACGTTGTCCCACGGTGTCCAACGATGTCCAACGGTGTCCAACGGTGTCCCACGGTGTCCAACGGTGTCCCACGTTGTCCCACGTTGTCCCACGTTGTCCCACGTTGTCCCACGTTGTCCCACGTTGTCCCACGTTGTCCCACGTTGTCCCACGTTGTCCCACGTTGTCCCACGTTGTCCCACGGTGTCCAACGGTGTCCAACGATGTCCAACGGTGTCCAACGGTGTCCCACGGTGTCCAACGGTGTCCAACGATGTCCAACGGTGTCCAACGGTGTCCCACGTTGTCCCACGTTGTCCCACGGTGTCCAACGATGTCCAACGGTGTCCCACGTTGTCCCACGTTGTCCCACGTTGTCCCACGTTGTTCCATGGTTTCCCACGTTGTCCCACGTTGTCCCACGTTGTCCCACGGTGTCCAACGATGTCCAACGGTGTCCAACGGTGTCCAACGGTGTCCCACGGTGTCCAACGGTGTCCCACGTTGTCCCACGTTGTCCCACGTTGTCCCACGTTGTCCCACGTTGTCCCACGTTGTCCCACGTTGTCCCACGGTGTCCAACGGTGTCCAACGATGTCCAACGGTGTCCAACGGTGTCCCACGATGTCCACCGATGTCCAACGGTGTCCAACGGTGTCCAACGGTGTCCAACGGTGTCCAACGATGTCCAACGATGTCCAACGATGTCCAACGGTGTCCAACGATGTCCAACGATGTCCAACGGTGTCCCACGATGTCCAACGATGTCCAACGATGTCCAACGGTGTCCCACGTTGTCCCACGGTGTCCAACGATGTCCAACGGTGTCCAACGGTGTCCCACGGTGTCCAACGGTGTCCCACGTTGTCCCACGTTGTCCCACGTTGTCCCACGTTGTCCCACGTTGTCCCACGTTGTCCCACGTTGTCCCACGTTGTCCCACGTTGTCCCACGTTGTCCCACGTTGTCCCACGGTGTCCAACGGTGTCCAACGATGTCCAACGGTGTCCAACGGTGTCCCACGGTGTCCAACGGTGTCCAACGGTGTCCAACGGTGTCCAACGGTGTCCCACGTTGTCCCACGTTGTCCCACGGTGTCCAACGATGTCCAACGGTGTCCCACGTTGTCCCACGTTGTCCCACGTTGTCCCACGTTGTTCCATGGTTTCCCACGTTGTCCCACGTTGTCCCACGTTGTCCCACGGTGTCCAACGATGTCCAACGGTGTCCAACGGTGTCCAACGGTGTCCCACGGTGTCCAACGGTGTCCCACGTTGTCCCACGTTGTCCCACGTTGTCCCACGTTGTCCCACGTTGTCCCACGTTGTCCCACGTTGTCCCACGGTGTCCAACGGTGTCCAACGATGTCCAACGGTGTCCAACGGTGTCCCACGATGTCCACCGATGTCCAACGGTGTCCAACGGTGTCCAACGGTGTCCAACGGTGTCCAACGATGTCCAACGATGTCCAACGATGTCCAACGGTGTCCAACGATGTCCAACGATGTCCAACGGTGTCCCACGATGTCCAACGATGTCCAACGATGTCCAACGGTGTCCAACGGTGTCCCACGTTGTCCCACGTTGTCCCACGTTGTCCCACGGTGTCCAACGATGTCCAACGGTGTCCCACGTTGTCCCACGTTGTCCCACGTTGTCCCACGATGTCCCACGTTGTCCCACGTTGTCCCACGTTGTCCCACGTTGTCCCACGTTGTCCCACGTTGTCCCACGTTGTCCCACGGTGTCCAACGATGTCCAACGGTGTCCCACGTTGTCCAACGGTGTCCCACGTTGTCCCACGTTGTCCCACGTTGTCCCACGTTGTCCCACGATGTACCACGTTGTCCCACGTTGTCCCACGTTGTCCCACGTTGTCCCACGTTGTCCCACGTTGTCCCACGTTGTCCCACGTTGTCCCACGTTGTCCCACGTTGTCCCACGTTGTCCCACGGTGTCCAACGATGTCCAACGGTGTCCAACGGTGTCCCACGGTGTCCAACGGTGTCCCACGTTGTCCCACGTTGTCCCACGTTGTCCCACGTTGTCCCACGTTGTCCCACGTTGTCCAACGATGTCCAACGGTGTCCCACGTTGTCCCACGTTGTCCCACGTTGTCCCACGGTGTCCAACGATGTCCAACGGTGTCCCACGTTGTCCAACGGTGTCCCACGTTGTCCCACGTTGTCCCACGTTGTCCCACGTTGTCCCACGATGTCCCACGTTGTCCCACGTTGTCCCACGTTGTCCCACGTTGTCCCACGTTGTCCCACGTTGTCCCACGTTGTCCCACGTTGTCCCACGGTGTCCAACGGTGTCCAACGATGTCCAACGGTGTCCAACGGTGTCCCACGTTGTCCCACGTTGTCCCACGTTGTCCCACGGTGTCCAACGATGTCCAACGGTGTCCCACGTTGTCCAACGGTGTCCCACGTTGTCCCACGTTGTCCCACGTTGTCCCACGTTGTCCCACGTTGTCCCACGTTGTCCCACGTTGTCCCACGTTGTCCCACGTTGTCCCACGTTGTCCCACGTTGTCCCACGTTGTCCCATGTTGTCCCACGTTGTCCAACGGTGTCCCACGGTGTTCAACGGTGTCCCACGTTGTCCCACGTTGTCCCACGTTGTCCCACGTTGTCCCACGTTGTCCCACGTTGTCCCACGTTGTCCCACGTTGTCCCACGGTGTCCAACGGTGTCCAACGATGTCCAACGGTGTCCAACGGTGTCCCACGATGTCCACCGATGTCCAACGGTGTCCAACGGTGTCCAACGGTGTCCAACGGTGTCCAACGATGTCCAACGATGTCCAACGATGTCCAACGGTGTCCAACGATGTCCAACGATGTCCAACGGTGTCCCACGATGTCCAACGATGTCCAACGATGTCCAACGGTGTCCAACGGTGTCCCACGTTGTCCCACGTTGTCCCACGTTGTCCCACGTTGTCCAACGATGTCCAACGGTGTCCCACGTTGTCCCACGTTGTCCCACGTTGTCCCACGTTGTCCCACGTTGTCCCACGTTGTCCCACGTTGTCCCACGTTGTCCCACGTTGTCCCACGGTGTCCAACGATGTCCAACGGTGTCCAACGGTGTCCCACGGTGTCCAACGGTGTCCCACGTTGTCCCACGTTGTCCCACGTTGTCCCACGTTGTCCCACGTTGTCCCACGTTGTCCAACGATGTCCAACGGTGTCCCACGTTGTCCCACGTTGTCCCACGTTGTCCCACGGTGTCCAACGATGTCCAACGGTGTCCCACGTTGTCCAACGGTGTCCCACGTTGTCCCACGTTGTCCCACGTTGTCCCACGTTGTCCCACGATGTCCCACGTTGTCCCACGTTGTCCCACGTTGTCCCACGTTGTCCCACGTTGTCCCACGTTGTCCCACGTTGTCCCACGGTGTCCAACGGTGTCCAACGATGTCCAACGGTGTCCAACGGTGTCCCACGTTGTCCCACGTTGTCCCACGTTGTCCCACGGTGTCCAACGATGTCCAACGGTGTCCCACGTTGTCCAACGGTGTCCCACGTTGTCCCACGTTGTCCCACGTTGTCCCACGTTGTCCCACGTTGTCCCACGTTGTCCCACGTTGTCCCACGTTGTCCCACGTTGTCCCACGTTGTCCCACGTTGTCCCACGTTGTCCCACGTTGTCCCACGTTGTCCAACGGTGTCCCACGGTGTTCAACGGTGTCCCACGTTGTCCCACGTTGTCCCACGTTGTCCCACGTTGTCCCACGTTGTCCCACGTTGTCCCACGTTGTCCCACGTTGTCCCACGGTGTCCAACGGTGTCCAACGATGTCCAACGGTGTCCAACGGTGTCCCACGATGTCCACCGATGTCCAACGGTGTCCAACGGTGTCCAACGGTGTCCAACGGTGTCCAACGATGTCCAACGATGTCCAACGATGTCCAACGGTGTCCAACGATGTCCAACGATGTCCAACGGTGTCCCACGATGTCCAACGATGTCCAACGATGTCCAACGGTGTCCAACGGTGTCCCACGTTGTCCCACGTTGTCCCACGTTGTCCCACGGTGTCCAACGATGTCCAACGGTGTCCCACGTTGTCCCACGTTGTCCCACGTTGTCCCACGTTGTCCCACGATGTCCCACGTTGTCCCACGTGGTCCCACGTTGTCCCACGTTGTCCCACGGTGTCCAACGATGTCCAACGGTGTCCCACGTTGTCCAACGGTGTCCCACGTTGTCCCACGTTGTCCCACGTTGTCCCACGTTGTCCCACGATGTCCCACGTTGTCCCACGTTGTCCCACGTTGTCCCACGTTGTCCCACGTTGTCCCACGTTGTCCCACGTTGTCCCACGTTGTCCCACGTTGTCCCACGTTGTCCCACGGTGTCCAACGGTGTCCAACGGTGTCCAACGGTGTCCCACGTTGTTCCATGGTTTCCCACGTTGTCCCACGTTGTCCCACGTTGTCCCACGTTGTCCCACGTTGTCCCACGTTGTCCCACGTGGTCCCACGTTGTCCCACGTTGTCCCACGTGGTCCCACGTTGTCCCACGTTGTCCCACGGTGTCCCACGTTGTCCCACGGTGTCCAACGATGTCCAACGGTGTCCCACGTTGTCCAACGGTGTCCCACGTTGTCCCACGTTGTCCCACGTTGTCCCACGTTGTCCCACGATGTCCCACGTTGTCCCACGTTGTCCCACGTTGTCCCACGTTGTCCCACGTTGTCCCACGTTGTCCCACGTTGTCCAACGATGTCCAACGGTGTCCCACGTTGTCCCACGTTGTTCCATGGTTTCCCACGTTGTCCAACGGTGTCCCACGATGTCCAACGATGTCCAACGATGTCCAACGGTGTCCAACGGTGTCCCACGTTGTCCCACGTTGTCCCACGTTGTCCCACGGTGTCCAACGATGTCCAACGGTGTCCCACGTTGTCCAACGGTGTCCCACGTTGTCCCACGTTGTCCCACGTTGTCCCACGTTGTCCCACGATGTCCCACGTTGTCCCACGTTGTCCCACGTTGTCCCACGTGGTCCCACGTTGTCCTACGTTGTCCCACGTTGTCCCACGTGGTCCCACGTTGTCCCACGTTGTCCCACGTTGTCCCACGGTGTCCAACGATGTCCAACGGTGTCCAACGGTGTCCCACGGTGTCCAACGGTGTCCCACGTTGTCCCACGTTGTCCCACGTTGTCCCACGTTGTCCCACGTTGTCCCACGTTGTCCCACGTTGTCCCACGTTGTCCCACGTTGTCCCACGTTGTCCCACGTTGTCCCACGGTGTCCAACGGTGTCCAACGATGTCCAACGGTGTCCAACGGTGTCCCACGGTGTCCAACGGTGTCCAACGATGTCCAACGGTGTCCAACGGTGTCCCACGTTGTCCCACGTTGTCCCACGGTGTCCAACGATGTCCAACGGTGTCCCACGTTGTCCCACGTTGTCCCACGTTGTCCCACGTTGTTCCATGGTTTCCCACGTTGTCCCACGTTGTCCCACGTTGTCCCACGGTGTCCAACGATGTCCAACGGTGTCCAACGGTGTCCAACGGTGTCCCACGGTGTCCAACGGTGTCCCACGTTGTCCCACGTTGTCCCACGGTGTCCCACGTTGTCCCACGTTGTCCCACGTTGTCCCACGTTGTCCCACGGTGTCCAACGGTGTCCAACGATGTCCAACGGTGTCCAACGGTGTCCCACGATGTCCACCGATGTCCAACGGTGTCCAACGGTGTCCAACGGTGTCCAACGGTGTCCAACGATGTCCAACGATGTCCAACGATGTCCAACGGTGTCCAACGATGTCCAACGATGTCCAACGGTGTCCCACGATGTCCAACGATGTCCAACGATGTCCAACGGTGTCCCACGTTGTCCCACGGTGTCCAACGATGTCCAACGGTGTCCAACGGTGTCCCACGGTGTCCAACGGTGTCCCACGTTGTCCCACGTTGTCCCACGTTGTCCCACGTTGTCCCACGTTGTCCCACGTTGTCCCACGTTGTCCCACGTTGTCCCACGTTGTCCCACGTTGTCCCACGGTGTCCAACGGTGTCCAACGATGTCCAACGGTGTCCAACGGTGTCCCACGGTGTCCAACGGTGTCCAACGATGTCCAACGGTGTCCAACGGTGTCCCACGTTGTCCCACGTTGTCCCACGTTGTCCCACGTTGTTCCATGGTTTCCCACGTTGTCCCACGTTGTCCCACGTTGTCCCACGGTGTCCAACGATGTCCAACGGTGTCCAACGGTGTCCAACGGTGTCCCACGGTGTCCAACGGTGTCCCACGTTGTCCCACGTTGTCCCACGTTGTCCCACGTTGTCCCACGTTGTCCCACGTTGTCCCACGTTGTCCCACGGTGTCCAACGGTGTCCAACGATGTCCAACGGTGTCCAACGGTGTCCCACGATGTCCACCGATGTCCAACGGTGTCCAACGGTGTCCAACGGTGTCCAACGGTGTCCAACGATGTCCAACGATGTCCAACGATGTCCAACGGTGTCCAACGATGTCCAACGATGTCCAACGGTGTCCCACGATGTCCAACGATGTCCAACGATGTCCAACGGTGTCCAACGGTGTCCCACGTTGTCCCACGTTGTCCCACGTTGTCCCACGGTGTCCAACGATGTCCAACGGTGCCCCACGTTGTCCCACGTTGTCCCACGTTGTCCCACGATGTCCCACGTTGTCCCACGTTGTCCCACGTTGTCCCACGTTGTCCCACGTTGTCCCACGTTGTCCCACGTTGTCCCACGGTGTCCAACGATGTCCAACGGTGTCCCACGTTGTCCAACGGTGTCCCACGTTGTCCCACGTTGTCCCACGTTGTCCCACGTTGTCCCACGATGTACCACGTTGTCCCACGTTGTCCCACGTTGTCCCACGTTGTCCCACGTTGTCCCACGTTGTCCCACGTTGTCCCACGTTGTCCCACGTTGTCCCACGTTGTCCCACGTTGTCCCACGGTGTCCAACGATGTCCAACGGTGTCCAACGGTGTCCCACGGTGTCCAACGGTGTCCCACGTTGTCCCACGTTGTCCCACGTTGTCCCACGTTGTCCCACGTTGTCCCACGTTGTCCAACGATGTCCAACGGTGTCCCACGTTGTCCCACGTTGTCCCACGTTGTCCCACGGTGTCCAACGATGTCCAACGGTGTCCCACGTTGTCCAACGGTGTCCCACGTTGTCCCACGTTGTCCCACGTTGTCCCACGTTGTCCCACGATGTCCCACGTTGTCCCACGGTGTCCCACGTTGTCCCACGTTGTCCCACGTTGTCCCACGTTGTCCCACGTTGTCCCACGTTGTCCCACGGTGTCCAACGGTGTCCAACGATGTCCAACGGTGTCCAACGGTGTCCCACGTTGTCCCACGTTGTCCCACGTTGTCCCACGGTGTCCAACGATGTCCAACGGTGTCCCACGTTGTCCAACGGTGTCCCACGTTGTCCCACGTTGTCCCACGTTGTCCCACGTTGTCCCACGTTGTCCCACGTTGTCCCACGTTGTCCCACGTTGTCCCACGTTGTCCCACGTTGTCCCACGTTGTCCCACGTTGTCCAACGGTGTCCCACGGTGTTCAACGGTGTCCCACGTTGTCCCACGTTGTCCCACGTTGTCCCACGTTGTCCCACGTTGTCCCACGTTGTCCCACGTTGTCCCACGTTGTCCCACGGTGTCCAACGGTGTCCAACGATGTCCAACGGTGTCCAACGGTGTCCCACGATGTCCACCGATGTCCAACGGTGTCCAACGGTGTCCAACGGTGTCCAACGGTGTCCAACGATGTCCAACGATGTCCAACGATGTCCAACGGTGTCCAACGATGTCCAACGATGTCCAACGGTGTCCCACGATGTCCAACGATGTCCAACGATGTCCAACGGTGTCCAACGGTGTCCCACGTTGTCCCACGTTGTCCCACGTTGTCCCACGTTGTCCCACGTTGTCCAACGATGTCCAACGGTGTCCCACGTTGTCCCACGTTGTCCCACGTTGTCCCACGGTGTCCAACGATGTCCAACGGTGTCCCACGTTGTCCAACGGTGTCCCACGTTGTCCCACGTTGTCCCACGTTGTCCCACGTTGTCCCACGATGTCCCACGTTGTCCCACGTTGTCCCACGTTGTCCCACGTTGTCCCACGTTGTCCCACGTTGTCCCACGTTGTCCCACGTTGTCCCACGGTGTCCAACGGTGTCCAACGATGTCCAACGGTGTCCAACGGTGTCCCACGTTGTCCCACGTTGTCCCACGTTGTCCCACGGTGTCCAACGATGTCCAACGGTGTCCCACGTTGTCCAACGGTGTCCCACGTTGTCCCACGTTGTCCCACGTTGTCCCACGTTGTCCCACGTTGTCCCACGTTGTCCCACGTTGTCCCACGTTGTCCCACGTTGTCCCACGTTGTCCCACGTTGTCCCACGTTGTCCCACGTTGTCCCACGTTGTCCAACGGTGTCCCACGGTGTTCAACGGTGTCCCACGTTGTCCCACGTTGTCCCACGTTGTCCCACGTTGTCCCACGTTGTCCCACGTTGTCCCACGTTGTCCCACGTTGTCCCACGGTGTCCAACGGTGTCCAACGATGTCCAACGGTGTCCAACGGTGTCCCACGATGTCCACCGATGTCCAACGGTGTCCAACGGTGTCCAACGGTGTCCAACGGTGTCCAACGATGTCCAACGATGTCCAACGATGTCCAACGGTGTCCAACGATGTCCAACGATGTCCAACGGTGTCCCACGATGTCCAACGATGTCCAACGATGTCCAACGGTGTCCAACGGTGTCCCACGTTGTCCCACGTTGTCCCACGTTGTCCCACGGTGTCCAACGATGTCCAACGGTGTCCCACGTTGTCCCACGTTGTCCCACGTTGTCCCACGTTGTCCCACGTTGTCCCACGTTGTCCCACGTTGTCCCACGTTGTCCCACGTTGTCCCACGTTGTTCCACGTTGTCCCACGTTGTCCCACGTTGTCCCACGTTGTCCCACGGTGTCCAACGATGTCCAACGGTGTCCAACGATGTCCAACGGTGTCCCACGTTGTCCCACGTTGTCCCACGTTGTCCCACGGTGTCCAACGATGTCCAACGGTGTCCCACGTTGTCCAACGGTGTCCCACGTTGTCCCACGTTGTCCCACGTTGTCCCACGATGTCCCACGTTGTCCCACGTTGTCCCACGTTGTCCCACGTTGTCCCACGTTGTCCCACGTTGTCCCACGTTGTCCCACGTTGTCCCACGTTGTCCCACGTTGTCCCACGGTGTCCAACGGTGTCCAACGATGTCCAACGGTGTCCAACGGTGTCCCACGTTGTCCCACGTTGTCCCACGTTGTCCCACGGTGTCCAACGATGTCCAACGGTGTCCCACGTTGTCCAACGGTGTCCCACGTTGTCCCACGTTGTCCCACGTTGTCCCACGTTGTCCCACGTTGTCCCACGTTGTCCCACGTTGTCCCACGTTGTCCCACGTTGTCCCACGTTGTCCCACGTTGTCCCACGTTGTCCCACGTTGTCCCACGTTGTCCAACGGTGTCCCACGGTGTTCAACGGTGTCCCACGTTGTCCCACGTTGTCCCACGTTGTCCCACGTTGTCCCACGTTGTCCCACGTTGTCCCACGTTGTCCCACGTTGTCCCACGGTGTCCAACGGTGTCCAACGATGTCCAACGGTGTCCAACGGTGTCCCACGATGTCCACCGATGTCCAACGGTGTCCAACGGTGTCCAACGGTGTCCAACGGTGTCCAACGATGTCCAACGATGTCCAACGATGTCCAACGGTGTCCAACGATGTCCAACGATGTCCAGCGGTGTCCCACGATGTCCAACGATGTCCAACGATGTCCAACGGTGTCCAACGGTGTCCCACGTTGTCCCACGTTGTCCCACGTTGTCCCACGGTGTCCAACGATGTCCAACGGTGTCCCACGTTGTCCCACGTTGTCCCACGTTGTCCCACGTTGTCCCACGATGTCCCACGTTGTCCCACGTTGTCCCACGTTGTCCCACGTTGTCCCACGTTGTTCCACGTTGTCCCACGTTGTCCCACGTTGTCCCACGTTGTCCCACGGTGTCCAACGATGTCCAACGGTGTCCCACGTTGTCCAACGGTGTCCCACGTTGTCCCACGTTGTCCCACGTTGTCCCACGTTGTCCCACGATGTCCCACGTTGTCCCACGGTGTCCAACGATGTCCAACGGTGTCCAACGGTGTCCCACGGTGTCCAACGGTGTCCCACGTTGTCCCACGTTGTCCCACGTTGTCCCACGTTGTCCCACGTTGTCCCACGTTGTCCAAAGATGTCCAACGGTGTCCCACGTTGTCCCACGTTGTCCCACGTTGTCCCACGTTGTCCCACGTTGTCCCACGTTTTCCAACGATGTCCAACGGTGTCCCACGTTGTCCCACGTTGTTCCATGGTTTCCCACGTTGTCCCACGTTGTCCCACGTTGTCCCACGGTGTCCAACGATGTCCAACGGTGTCCCACGATGTCCACCGATGTCCAACGGTGTCCAACGGTGTCCAACGGTGTCCAACGATGTCCCACGTTGTCCCACGTTGTCCCACGTTGTCCCACGTTGTCCCACGTTGTCCCACGTTGTCCCACGTTGTCCCACGTTGTCCCACGTTGTCCCACGTTGTCCCACGTTGTCCCACGTTTTCCCACGTTGTCCCACGTTGTCCCACGGTGTCCAACGATGTCCAACGGTGTCCAACGGTGTCCCACGGTGTCCAACGGTGTCCCACGTTGTCCCACGTTGTCCCACGTTGTCCCACGTTGTCCCACGTTGTCCCACGTTGTCCAACGATGTCCAACGGTGTCCCACGTTGTCCCACGTTGTCCCACGTTGTCCCACGTTGTCCCACGTTGTCCCACGTTGTCCCACGTTGTCCCACGTTGTCCCACGTTGTCCCACGTTGTCCCACGGTGTCCCACGTTGTCCCACGTTGTCCCACGTTGTTCCACGTTGTCCCACGTTGTCCCACGTTGTCCCACGTTGTCCCACGGTGTCCAACGATGTCCAACGGTGTCCCACGTTGTCCAACGGTGTCCCACGTTGTCCCACGTTGTCCCACGTTGTCCCACGTTGTCCCACGATGTCCCACGTTGTCCCACGTTGTCCCACGTTGTCCCACGTTGTCCCACGTTGTCCCACGTTGTCCCACGTTGTCCCACGTTGTCCCACGTTGTCCCACGTTGTCCCACGGTGTCCAACGATGTCCAACGGTGTCCCACGTTGTCCCACGTTGTCCCACGTTGTCCCACGGTGTCCAACGATGTCCAACGGTGTCCCACGTTGTCCAACGGTGTCCCACGTTGTCCCACGTTGTCCCACGTTGTCCCACGTTGTCCCACGATGTCCCACGTTGTCCCACGTTGTCCCACGTTGTCCCACGTTGTCCCACGTTGTCCCACGTTGTCCCACGTTGTCCCACGTTGTCCCACGTTGTCCCACGTTGTCCCACGGTGTCCAACGGTGTCCAACGATGTCCAACGGTGTCCAACGGTGTCCCACGTTGTCCCACGTTGTCCCACGTTGTCCCACGGTGTCCAACGATGTCCAACGGTGTCCCACGTTGTCCAACGGTGTCCCACGTTGTCCCACGTTGTCCCACGTTGTCCCACGTTGTCCCACGTTGTCCCACGTTGTCCCACGTTGTCCCACGTTGTCCCACGTTGTCCCACGTTGTCCCACGTTGTCCCACGTTGTCCCACGTTGTCCCACGTTGTCCAACGGTGTCCCACGGTGTTCAACGGTGTCCCACGTTGTCCCACGTTGTCCCACGTTGTCCCACGTTGTCCCACGTTGTCCCACGTTGTCCCACGTTGTCCCACGTTGTCCCACGGTGTCCAACGGTGTCCAACGATGTCCAACGGTGTCCAACGGTGTCCCACGATGTCCACCGATGTCCAACGGTGTCCAACGGTGTCCAACGGTGTCCAACGGTGTCCAACGATGTCCAACGATGTCCAACGATGTCCAACGGTGTCCAACGATGTCCAACGATGTCCAGCGGTGTCCCACGATGTCCAACGATGTCCAACGATGTCCAACGGTGTCCAACGGTGTCCCACGTTGTCCCACGTTGTCCCACGATGTCCCACGTTGTCCCACGTTGTCCCACGTTGTCCCACGTTGTCCCACGTTGTTCCACGTTGTCCCACGTTGTCCCACGTTGTCCCACGTTGTCCCACGGTGTCCAACGATGTCCAACGGTGTCCCACGTTGTCCAACGGTGTCCCACGTTGTCCCACGTTGTCCCACGTTGTCCCACGTTGTCCCACGATGTCCCACGTTGTCCCACGTTGTCCCACGTTGTCCCACGTTGTCCCACGTTGTCCCACGTTGTCCCACGTTGTCCCACGTTGTCCCACGTTGTCCCACGGTGTCCAACGATGTCCAACGGTGTCCAACGGTGTCCCACGGTGTCCAACGGTGTCCCACGTTGTCCCACGTTGTCCCACGTTGTCCCACGTTGTCCCACGTTGTCCCACGTTTTCCAACGATGTCCAACGGTGTCCCACGTTGTCCCACGTTGTTCCATGGTTTCCCACGTTGTCCCACGTTGTCCCACGTTGTCCCACGGTGTCCAACGATGTCCAACGGTGTCCCACGATGTCCACCGATGTCCAACGGTGTCCAACGGTGTCCAACGGTGTCCAACGATGTCCCACGTTGTCCCACGTTGTCCCACGTTGTCCCACGTTGTCCCACGTTGTCCCACGTTGTCCCACGTTGTCCCACGGTGTCCAACGATGTCCAACGGTGTCCAACGGTGTCCCACGGTGTCCAACGGTGTCCCACGTTGTCCCACGTTGTCCCACGTTGTCCCACGTTGTCCCACGTTTTCCAACGATGTCCAACGGTGTCCCACGTTGTCCCACGTTGTTCCATGGTTTCCCACGTTGTCCCACGTTGTCCCACGTTGTCCCACGTTGTCCAACGGTGTCCCACGTTGTCCCACGTTGTCCCACGTTGTCCCACGTTGTCCCACGATGTCCCACGTTGTCCCACGTTGTCCCACGTTGTCCCACGTTGTCCCACGTTGTCCCACGTTGTCCCACGTTGTCCCACGTTGTCCCACGTTGTCCCACGGTGTCCAACGATGTCCAACGGTGTCCAACGGTGTCCCACGGTGTCCAACGGTGTCCCACGTTGTCCCACGTTGTCCCACGTTGTCCCACGTTGTCCCACGTTGTCCCACGTTTTCCAACGATGTCCAACGGTGTCCCACGTTGTCCCACGTTGTTCCATGGTTTCCCACGTTGTCCCACGTTGTCCCACGTTGTCCCACGGTGTCCAACGATGTCCAACGGTGTCCCACGATGTCCACCGATGTCCAACGGTGTCCAACGGTGTCCAACGGTGTCCAACGATGTCCCACGTTGTCCCACGTTGTCCCACGTTGTCCCACGTTGTCCCACGTTGTCCCACGTTGTCCCACGTTGTCCCACGTTGTCCCACGATGTCCCACGTTGTCCCACGTTGTCCCACGTTGTCCCACGTTGTCCCACGTTGTCCCACGTTGTCCCACGTTGTCCCACGTTGTCCCACGTTGTCCCACGTTGTCCCACGTTGTCCCACGTTGTCCCACGTTGTCCCACGTTGTCCCACGTTTTCCCACGTTGTCCCACGTTGTCCCACGGTGTCCAACGATGTCCAACGGTGTCCCACGTTGTCCCACGTTGTCCCACGTTGTCCCACGTTGTCCCACGTTGTCCCACGTTGTCCCACGTTGTCCCACGTTGTCCCACGTTGTCCCACGTTGTCCCACGGTGTCCAACGGTGTCCAACGATGTCCCACGTTGTCCCACGTTGTCCCACGTTGTCCCACGTTGTCCCACGATGTCCCACGTTGTCCCACGTTGTCCCACGTTGTCCCACGTTGTCCCACGTTGTCCCACGTTTTCCCACGTTGTCCCACGTTGTCCCACGGTGTCCAACGATGTCCAACGGTGTCCAACGGTGTCCCACGGTGTCCAACGGTGTCCCACGTTGTCCCACGTTGTCCCACGTTGTCCCACGTTGTCCCACGTTGTCCCACGTTGTCCAACGATGTCCAACGGTGTCCCACGTTGTCCCACGTTGTCCCACGTTGTCCCACGTTGTCCCACGTTGTCCCACGTTGTCCCACGGTGTCCAACGGTGTCCAACGATGTCCAACGGTGTCCAACGGTGTCCCACGATGTCCACCGATGTCCAACGGTGTCCAACGGTGTCCAACGGTGTCCAACGGTGTCCAACGATGTCCAACGATGTCCAACGATGTCCAACGGTGTCCAACGATGTCCAACGATGTCCAACGGTGTCCCACGATGTCCAACGATGTCCAACGATGTCCAACGGTGTCCAACGGTGTCCCACGTTGTCCCACGTTGTCCCACGTTGTCCCACGGTGTCCCACGTTGTCCCACGTTGTCCCACGTTGTCCCACGGTGTCCAACGATGTCCAACGGTGTCCCACGTTGTCCAACGGTGTCCCACGTTGTCCAACGGTGTCCCACGTTGTCCCACGTTGTCCCACGATGTCCCACGTTGTCCCACGTTGTCCCACGTTGTCCCACGTTGTCCCACGTTGTCCCACGTTGTCCCACGTTGTCCCACGTTGTCCCACGTTGTCCCACGGTGTCCAACGATGTCCAACGGTGTCCAACGGTGTCCCACGGTGTCCAACGGTGTCCCACGTTGTCCCACGTTGTCCCACGTTGTCCCACGTTGTCCCACGTTGTCCCACGTTGTCCAACGATGTCCAACGGTGTCCCACGTTGTCCCACGTTGTTCCATGGTTTCCCACGTTGTCCCACGTTGTCCCACGTTGTCCCACGGTGTCCAACGATGTCCAACGGTGTCCCACGTTGTCCCACGGTGTCCAACGATGTCCAACGGTGTCCAACGGTGTCCCACGGTGTCCAACGGTGTCCCACGTTGTCCCACGTTGTCCCACGTTGTCCCACGTTGTCCCACGTTGTCCCACGTTGTCCCACGTTGTCCAACGATGTCCAACGGTGTCCCACGTTGTCCCACGTTGTTCCATGGTTTCCCACGTTGTCCCACGTTGTCCCACGTTGTCCCACGTTGTCCCACGGTGTCCCACGGTGTCCAACGGTGTGCAATGGTGTCCCACGTTGTCCCACGTTGTCCCACGGTGTCCAACGATGTCCAACGGTGTCCAACGGTGTCCAACGGTGTCCCACGGTGTCCAACGGTGTCCCACGGTGTCCAACGGTGTCCCACGTTGTCCCACGTTGTCCCACGTTGTCCCACGTTGTCCCACGTTGTCCAACGGTGTCCCACGGTGTTCAACGGTGTCCCACGTTGTCCCACGTTGTCCCACGTTGTCCCACGTTGTCCCACGTTGTCCCACGTTGTCCCACGGTGTCCAACGGTGTCCAACGATGTCCAACGGTGTCCAACGGTGTCCCACGATGTCTACCGATGTCCAACGGTGTCCAACGGTGTCCAACGGTGTCCAACGGTGTCCAACGATGTCCAACGATGTCCAACGATGTCCAACGGTGCCCAACGATGTCCAACGATGTCCAACGGTGTCCCACGGTGTCCAACGATGTCCAACGGTGTCCAACGGTGTCCAACGGTGTCCAACGGTGTCCCACGTTGTCCCACGTTGTCCCACGTTGTCCCACGGTGTCCCACGGTGTCCAACGATGTCCAACGGTGTCCCACGTTGTCCAACGGTGTCCCACGTTGTCCCACGTTGTCCCACGTTGTCCCACGTTGTCCCACGATGTCCCACGTTGTCCCACGTTGTCCCACGTTGTCCCACGTTGTCCCACGTTGTCCCACGTTGTCCCACGTTGTCCCACGTTGTCCCACGTTGTCCCACGTTGTCCCACGGTGTCCAACGGTGTCCAACGGTGTCCAACGGTGTCCCACGTTGTTCCACGGTTTCCCACGTTGTCCCACGTTGTCCCACGTTGTCCCACGTTGTGCCACGTTGTCCCACGTTGTCCCACGTGGTCCCACGTTGTCCCACGTTGTCCCACGGTGTCCAACGATGTCCAACGGTGTCCCACGTTGTCCAACGGTGTCCCACGTTGTCCCACGTTGTCCCACGTTGTCCCATGTTGTCCAACGATGTCCAACGGTGTCCCACGTTGTCCCACGTTGTTCCATGGTTTCCCACGTTGTCCCACGTTGTCCCACGTTGTCCCACGTTGTCCCACGTTGTCCCACGGTGTCCAACGATGTCCAACGGTGTCCAACGGTGTCCCACGGTGTCCAACGGTGTCCCACGTTGTCCCACGTTGTCCCACGTTGTCCCACGTTGTCCCACGTTGTCCCACGTTGTCCAACGATGTCCAACGGTGTCCCACGTTGTCCCACGTTGTCCCACGTTGTCCCACGGTGTCCAACGATGTCCAACGGTGTCCCACGTTGTCCAACGGTGTCCCACGTTGTCCCACGTTGTCCCACGTTGTCCCACGTTGTCCCACGATGTCCCACGTTGTCCCACGTTGTCCCACGTTGTCCCACGTTGTCCCACGTTGTCCCACGTTGTCCCACGTTGTCCAACGATGTCCAACGGTGTCCCACGTTGTCCCACGTTGTTCCACGGTGTCCCACGTTGTCCAACGGTGTCCCACGATGTCCAACGATGTCCAACGATGTCCAACGGTGTCCAACGGTGTCCCTCGTTGTCCCACGTTGTCCCACGTTGTCCCACGTTGTCCCACGTTGTCCCACGTGGTCCCACGTTGTCCCACGTTGTCCCACGTTGTCCCACGGTGTCCAACGGTGTCCAACGATGTCCAACGGTGTCCCACGTTGTCCCACGTTGTCCCACGTTGTCCCACGTTGTTCCATGGTTTCCCACGTTGTCCCACGTTGTCCCACGTTGTCCCACGGTGTCCAACGATGTCCAACGGTGTCCAACGGTGTCCAACGGTGTCCCACGGTGTCCAACGGTGTCCCACGTTGTCCCACGTTGTCCCACGTTGTCCCACGTTGTCCCACGTTGTCCCACGTTGTCCCACGTTGTCCCACGGTGTCCAACGGTGTCCAACGATGTCCAACGGTGTCCAACGGTGTCCCACGATGTCCACAGATGTCCAACGGTGTCCAACGATGTCCAACGAAGTCCAACGGTGTCCAACGGTGTCCCTCGTTGTCCCACGTTGTCCCACGTTGTCCCACGTTGTCCCACGTTGTCCCACGTGGTCCCACGTTGTCCCACGTTGTCCCACGTTGTCCCACGGTGTCCAACGGTGTCCAACGATGTCCAACGGTGTCCCACGTTGTCCCACGGTGTCCAACGATGTCCAACGGTGTCCCACGTTGTCCCACGTTGTCCCACGTTGTCCCACGATGTCCCACGTTGTCCCACGTTGTCCCACGTTGTCCCACGTTGTCCCACGTTGTCCCACGTTGTCCCACGTTGTCCCACGGTGTCCAACGATGTCCAACGGTGTCCCACGTTGTCCAACGGTGTCCCACGTTGTCCCACGTTGTCCCACGTTGTCCCACGTTGTCCCACGATGTCCCACGTTGTCCCACGTTGTCCCACGTTGTCCCACGTTGTCCCACGTTGTCCCACGTTGTCCCACGGTGTCCAACGATGTCCAACGGTGTCCCACGTTGTCCCACGTTGTCCCACGTTGTCCCACGGTGTCCAACGATGTCCAACGGTGTCCCACGTTGTCCAACGATGTCCCACGTTGTCCCACGTTGTCCCACGTTGTCCCACGTTGTCCCACGATGTCCCACGTTGTCCCACGTTGTCCCACGTTGTCCCACGTTGTCCCACGTTGTCCCACGTTGTCCCACGTTGTCCCACGTTGTCCCACGTTGTCCCACGGTGTCCAACGGTGTCCAACGATGTCCAACGGTGTCCAACGGTGTCCCACGGTGTCCAACGATGTCCAACGGTGTCCCACGTTGTCCCACGTTGTCCCACGTTGTCCCACGATGTCCCACGTTGTCCCACGTTGTCCCACGTTGTCCCACGTTGTCCCACGTTGTCCCACGTTGTCCCACGTTGTCCCACGGTGTCCAACGATGTCCAACGGTGTCCCACGTTGTCCAACGGTGTCCCACGTTGTCCCACGTTGTCCCACGTTGTCCCACGTTGTCCCACGATGTCCCACGTTGTCCCACGTTGTCCCACGTTGTCCCACGTTGTCCCACGTTGTCCCACGTTGTCCCACGTTGTCCAACGATGTCCAACGGTGTCCCACGTTGTCCCACGTTGTCCCACGTTGTCCCACGGTGTCCAACGATGTCCAACGGTGTCCCACGTTGTCCAACGATGTCCCACGTTGTCCCACGTTGTCCCACGTTGTCCCACGTTGTCCCACGATGTCCCACGTTGTCCCACGTTGTCCCACGTTGTCCCACGTTGTCCCACGTTGTCCCACGTTGTCCCACGTTGTCCCACGTTGTCCCACGTTGTCCCACGGTGTCCAACGGTGTCCAACGATGTCCAACGGTGTCCAACGGTGTCCCACGTTGTCCCACGTTGTCCCACGTTGTCCCACGGTGTCCAACGATGTCCAACGGTGTCCCACGTTGTCCAACGGTGTCCCACGTTGTCCCACGTTGTCCCACGTTGTCCCACGTTGTCCCACGTTGTCCCACGTTGTCCCACGATGTCCCACGTTGTCCCACGTTGTCCCACGTTGTCCCACGTTGTCGCACGTTGTCCCACGTTGTCCCACGTTGTCCCACGTTGTCCCACGTTGTCCCACGTTGTCCCACGTTGTCCCACGGTGTCCAACGATGTCCAACGGTGTCCCACGTTGTCCAACGGTGTCCCACGTTGTCCCACGTTGTCCCACGTTGTCCCACGGTGTCCAACGATGTCCAACGATGTCCAACGATGTCCAACGGTGTCCAACGATGTCCAACGATGTCCAACGGTGTCCCACGATGTCCAACGATGTCCAACGATGTCCAACGGTGTCCAACGGTGTCCCACGTTGTCCCACGTTGTCCCACGTTGTCCCACGTTTTCCAACGATGTCCAACGGTGTCCCACGTTGTCCCACGTTGTCCCACGTTGTCCCACGATGTCCCACGTTGTCCCACGTTGTCCCACGTTGTCCCACGTTGTCCCACGTTGTCCCACGTTGTCCCACGTTGTCCCACGGTGTCCAACGGTGTCCAACGGTGTCCAACGATGTCCCACGTTGTCCCACGTTGTCCCACGTTGTCCCACGTTGTCCCACGTTGTCCCACGTTGTCCCACGTTGTCCCACGTTGTCCCACGATGTCCCACGTTGTCCCACGTTGTCCCACGTTGTCCCACGTTGTCCCACGTTGTCCCACGTTGTCCCACGTTGTCCCACGTTGTCCCACGTTGTCCCACGTTGTCCCACGTTGTCCCACGTTGTCCCACGTTGTCCCACGTTGTCCCACGTTTTCCCACGTTGTCCCACGTTGTCCCACGGTGTCCAACGATGTCCAACGGTGTCCAACGGTGTCCCACGGTGTCCAACGGTGTCCCACGTTGTCCCACGTTGTCCCACGTTGTCCCACGTTGTCCCACGTTGTCCCACGTTGTCCAACGATGTCCAACGGTGTCCCACGTTGTCCCACGTTGTCCCACGTTGTCCCACGTTGTCCCACGTTGTCCCACGTTGTCCCACGTTGTCCCACGTTGTCCCACGTTGTCCCACGTTGTCCCACGGTGTCCAACGGTGTCCAACGATGTCCCACGTTGTCCCACGTTGTCCCACGTTGTCCCACGTTGTCCCACGATGTCCCACGTTGTCCCACGTTGTCCCACGTTGTCCCACGTTGTCCCACGTTGTCCCACGTTGTCCCACGTTTTCCCACGTTGTCCCACGTTGTCCCACGGTGTCCAACGATGTCCAACGGTGTCCAACGGTGTCCCACGGTGTCCAACGGTGTCCCACGTTGTCCCACGTTGTCCCACGTTGTCCCACGTTGTCCCACGTTGTCCCACGTTGTCCAACGATGTCCAACGGTGTCCCACGTTGTCCCACGTTGTCCCACGTTGTCCCACGTTGTCCCACGTTGTCCCACGTTGTCCCACGTTGTCCCACGTTGTCCCACGGTGTCCAACGGTGTCCAACGATGTCCAACGGTGTCCAACGGTGTCCCACGATGTCCACCGATGTCCAACGGTGTCCAACGGTGTCCAACGGTGTCCAACGGTGTCCAACGATGTCCAACGATGTCCAACGATGTCCAACGGTGTCCAACGATGTCCAACGATGTCCAACGGTGTCCCACGATGTCCAACGATGTCCAACGATGTCCAACGGTGTCCAACGGTGTCCCACGTTGTCCCACGTTGTCCCACGTTGTCCCACGGTGTCCCACGTTGTCCCACGTTGTCCCACGTTGTCCCACGGTGTCCAACGATGTCCAACGGTGTCCCACGTTGTCCAACGGTGTCCCACGTTGTCCAACGGTGTCCCACGTTGTCCCACGTTGTCCCACGATGTCCCACGTTGTCCCACGTTGTCCCACGTTGTCCCACGTTGTCCCACGTTGTCCAACGATGTCCAACGGTGTCCCACGGTGTCCCACGTTGTCCCACGTTGTCCCACGTTGTCCCACGGTGTCCAACGATGTCCAACGGTGTCCCACGTTGTCCAACGGTGTCCCACGTTGTCCAACGGTGTCCCACGTTGTCCCACGGTGTCCCACGTTGTCCCACGTTGTTCCATGGTTTCCCACGTTGTCCCACGTTGTCCCACGTTGTCCCACGGTGTCCAACGATGTCCAACGGTGTCCCACGTTGTCCCACGGTGTCCAACGATGTCCAACGGTGTCCAACGGTGTCCCACGGTGTCCAACGGTGTCCCACGTTGTCCCACGTTGTCCCACGTTGTCCCACGTTGTCCCACGTTGTCCCACGTTGTCCCACGTTGTCCAACGATGTCCAACGGTGTCCCACGTTGTCCCACGTTGTTCCATGGTTTCCCACGTTGTCCCACGTTGTCCCACGTTGTCCCACGTTGTCCCACGGTGTCCCACGGTGTCCAACGATGTCCAACTGTGTCCCACGTTGTCCCACGTTGTCCCACGTTGTCCCACGTTGTCCCACGTTGTCCCACGATGTCCCGCGTTGTCCCACGTTGTCCCACGTTGTCCCACGTTGTCCCACGTTGTCCCACGTGGTCCCACGTTGTCCCACGGTGTCCAACGGTGTCCAACGGTGTCCAACGGTGTCCCACGTTGTTCCATGGTTTCCCACGTTGTCCCACGTTGTCCCACGTTGTCCCACGTTGTGCCACGTTGTCCCACGTTGTCCCACGTGGTCCCACGTTGTCCCACGTTGTCCCACGGTGTCCAACGATGTCCAACGGTGTCCCACGTTGTCCAACGGTGTCCCGCGTTGTCCCACGTTGTCCCACGTTGTCCCATGTTGTCCAACGATGTCCAACGGTGTCCCACGTTGTCCCACGTTGTTCCATGGTTTCCCACGTTGTCCCACGTTGTCCCACGTTGTCCCACGTTGTCCCACGTTGTCCCACGGTGTCCAACGATGTCCAACGGTGTCCAACGGTGTCCCACGGTGTCCAACGGTGTCCCACGTTGTCCCACGTTGTCCCACGTTGTCCCACGTTGTCCCACGTTGTCCCACGTTGTCCAACGATGTCCCACGTTGTCCCACGTTGTCCCACGTTGTCCCACGTTGTCCCACGTTGTCCCACGTTGTCCCACGTTGTCCCACGGTGTCCAACGATGTCCAACGATGTCCAACGATGTCCAACGATGTCCAACGGTGCCCAACGATGTCCAACGATGTCCAACGGTGTCCCACGGTGTCCAACGATGTCCAACGGTGTCCAACGGTGTCCAACGGTGTCCAACGGTGTCCCACGTTGTCCCACGTTGTCCCACGTTGTCCCACGGTGTCCCACGGTGTCCAACGATGTCCAACTGTGTCCCACGTTGTCCCACGTTGTCCCACGTTGTCCCACGTTGTCCCACGTTGTCCCACGATGTCCCGCGTTGTCCCACGTTGTCCCACGTTGTCCCACGTTGTCCCACGTTGTCCCACGTGGTCCCACGTTGTCCCACGTTGTCCCACGGTGTCCAACGATGTCCAACGGTGTCCCACGTTGTCCAACGGTGTCCCACGTTGTCCCACGTTGTCCCACGTTGTCCCACGTTGTCCAACGATGTCCCACGTTGTCCCACGTTGTCCCACGTTGTCCCACGTTGTCCCACGTTGTCCCACGTTGTCCCACGTTGTCCCACGTTGTCCCACGTTGTCCCACGTTGTCCCACGGTGTCCAACGGTGTCCAACGGTGTCCAACGGTGTCCCACGTTGTTCCATGGTTTCCCACGTTGTCCCACGTTGTCCCACGTTGTCCCACGTTGTGCCACGTTGTCCCACGTTGTCCCACGTGGTCCCACGTTGTCCCACGTTGTCCCACGGTGTCCAACGATGTCCAACGGTGTCCCACGTTGTCCAACGGTGTCCCACGTTGTCCCACGTTGTCCCACGTTGTCCCATGTTGTCCAACGATGTCCAACGGTGTCCCACGTTGTCCCACGTTGTTCCATGGTTTCCCACGTTGTCCCACGTTGTCCCACGTTGTCCCACGTTGTCCCACGTTGTCCCACGGTGTCCAACGATGTCCAACGGTGTCCAACGGTGTCCCACGGTGTCCAACGGTGTCCCACGTTGTCCCACGTTGTCCCACGTTGTCCCACGTTGTCCCACGTTGTCCCACGTTGTCCAACGATGTCCCACGTTGTCCCACGTTGTCCCACGTTGTCCCACGTTGTCCCACGTTGTCCCACGTTGTCCCACGTTGTCCCACGGTGTCCAACGATGTCCAACGGTGTCCAACGGTGTCCCACGGTGTCCAACGGTGTCCCACGTTGTCCCACGTTGTCCCACGTTGTCCCACGTTGTCCCACGTTGTCCCACGTTTTCCAACGATGTCCAACGGTGTCCCACGTTGTCCCACGTTGTTCCATGGTTTCCCACGTTGTCCCACGTTGTCCCACGTTGTCCCACGGTGTCCAACGATGTCCAACGGTGTCCCACGATGTCCACCGATGTCCAACGGTGTCCAACGGTGTCCAACGGTGTCCAACGATGTCCCACGTTGTCCCACGTTGTCCCACGTTGTCCCACGTTGTCCCACGTTGTCCCACGTTGTCCCACGTTGTCCCACGTTGTCCCACGATGTCCCACGTTGTCCCACGTTGTCCCACGTTGTCCCACGTTGTCCCACGTTGTCCCACGTTGTCCCACGTTGTCCCACGTTGTCCCACGTTGTCCCACGTTGTCCCACGTTGTCCCACGTTGTCCCACGTTGTCCCACGTTGTCCCACGTTTTCCCACGTTGTCCCACGTTGTCCCACGGTGTCCAACGATGTCCAACGGTGTCCAACGATGTCCAACGGTGTCCAACGGTGTCCCACGATGTCCACAGATGTCCAACGGTGTCCAACGGTGTCCAACGGTGTCCAACGGTGTCCAACGATGTCCAACGATGTCCAACGATGTCCAACGGTGTCCAACGATGTCCAACGATGTCCAACGGTGTCCCACGATGTCCAACGATGTCCAACGATGTCCAACGGTGTCCAACGGTGTCCCACGTTGTCCCACGTTGTCCCACGTTGTCCCACGGTGTCCAACGATGTCCAACGGTGTCCCACGTTGTCCCACGTTGTCCCACGTTGTCCCACGATGTCCCACGTTGTCCCACGTTGTCCCACGTTGTCCCACGTTGTCCCACGTTGTCCCACGTTGTCCCACGTTGTCCCACGGTGTCCAACGATGTCCAACGGTGTCCCACGTTGTCCAACGGTGTCCCACGTTGTCCCACGTTGTCCCACGTTGTCCCACGTTGTCCCACGATGTCCCACGTTGTCCCACGTTGTCCCACGTTGTCCCACGTTGTCCCACGTTGTCCCACGTTGTCCCACGTTGTCCCACGTTGTCCCACGTTGTCCCACGTTGTCCCACGTTGTCCCACGGTGTCCAACGATGTCCAACGGTGTCCAACGGTGTCCCACGGTGTCCAACGGTGTCCCACGGTGTCCAACGGTGTCCCGCGTTGTCCCACGTTGTCCCACGTTGTCCCACGTTGTCCCACGTTGTCCCACGTTGTCCAACGATGTCCAACGGTGTCCCACGTTGTCCCACGTTGTCCCACGTTGTCCCACGTTGTCCCACGTTGTCCCACGTTGTCCCACGTTGTCCCACGTTGTCCCACGTTGTCCCACGTTGTCCCACGGTGTCCAACGGTGTCCAACGATGTCCCACGTTGTCCCACGTTGTCCCACGTTGTCCCACGTTGTCCCACGATGTCCCACGTTGTCCCACGTTGTCCCACGTTGTCCCACGTTGTCCCACGTTGTCCCACGTTGTCCCACGTTTTCCCACGTTGTCCCACGTTGTCCCACGGTGTCCAACGATGTCCAACGGTGTCCAACGGTGTCCCACGGTGTCCAACGGTGTCCCACGTTGTCCCACGTTGTCCCACGTTGTCCCACGTTGTCCCACGTTGTCCCACGTTGTCCAACGATGTCCAACGGTGTCCCACGTTGTCCCACGTTGTCCCACGTTGTCCCACGTTGTCCCACGTTGTCCCACGTTGTCCCACGTTGTCCCACGTTGTCCCACGGTGTCCAACGGTGTCCAACGATGTCCAACGGTGTCCAACGGTGTCCCACGATGTCCACCGATGTCCAACGGTGTCCAACGGTGTCCAACGGTGTCCAACGGTGTCCAACGATGTCCAACGATGTCCAACGATGTCCAACGGTGTCCAACGATGTCCAACGATGTCCAACGGTGTCCCACGATGTCCAACGATGTCCAACGATGTCCAACGGTGTCCAACGGTGTCCCACGTTGTCCCACGTTGTCCCACGTTGTCCCACGGTGTCCCACGTTGTCCCACGTTGTCCCACGTTGTCCCACGGTGTCCAACGATGTCCAACGGTGTCCCACGTTGTCCAACGGTGTCCCACGTTGTCCAACGGTGTCCCACGTTGTCCCACGTTGTCCCACGATGTCCCACGTTGTCCCACGTTGTCCCACGTTGTCCCACGTTGTCCCACGTTGTCCCACGTTGTCCCACGTTGTCCCACGTTGTCCCACGTTGTCCCACGGTGTCCAACGATGTCCAACGGTGTCCAACGGTGTCCCACGGTGTCCAACGGTGTCCCACGTTGTCCCACGTTGTCCCACGTTGTCCCACGTTGTCCCACGTTGTCCCACGTTGTCCCACGATGTCCAACGGTGTCCCACGTTGTCCCACGTTGTTCCATGGTTTCCCACGTTGTCCCACGTTGTCCCACGTTGTCCCACGGTGTCCAACGATGTCCAACGGTGTCCCACGTTGTCCCACGGTGTCCAACGATGTCCAACGGTGTCCAACGGTGTCCCACGGTGTCCAACGGTGTCCCACGTTGTCCCACGTTGTCCCACGTTGTCCCACGTTGTCCCACGTTGTCCCACGTTGTCCCACGTTGTCCAACGATGTCCAACGGTGTCCCACGTTGTCCCACGTTGTTCCATGGTTTCCCACGTTGTCCCACGTTGTCCCACGTTGTCCCACGTTGTCCCACGGTGTCCCACGGTGTCCAACGGTGTCCAATGGTGTCCCACGTTGTCCCACGTTGTCCCACGGTGTCCAACGATGTCCAACGGTGTCCAACGGTGTCCAACGGTGTCCCACGGTGTCCAACGGTGTCCCACGGTGTCCAACGGTGTCCCACGTTGTCCCACGTTGTCCCACGTTGTCCCACGTTGTCCCACGTTGTCCAACGGTGTCCCACGGTGTTCAACGGTGTCCCACGTTGTCCCACGTTGTCCCACGTTGTCCCACGTTGTCCCACGTTGTCCCACGTTGTCCCACGGTGTCCAACGGTGTCCAACGATGTCCAACGGTGTCCAACGGTGTCCCACGATGTCTACCGATGTCCAACGGTGTCCAACGGTGTCCAACGGTGTCCAACGGTGTCCAACGATGTCCAACGATGTCCAACGATGTCCAACGGTGCCCAACGATGTCCAACGATGTCCAACGGTGTCCCACGGTGTCCAACGATGTCCAACGGTGTCCAACGGTGTCCAACGGTGTCCAACGGTGTCCCACGTTGTCCCACGTTGTCCCACGTTGTCCCACGGTGTCCCACGGTGTCCAACGATGTCCAACTGTGTCCCACGTTGTCCCACGTTGTCCCACGTTGTCCCACGTTGTCCCACGTTGTCCCACGATGTCCCGCGTTGTCCCACGTTGTCCCACGTTGTCCCACGTTGTCCCACGTTGTCCCACGTGGTCCCACGTTGTCCCACGTTGTCCCACGGTGTCCAACGATGTCCAACGGTGTCCCACGTTGTCCAACGGTGTCCCACGTTGTCCCACGTTGTCCCACGTTGTCCCACGTTGTCCCACGATGTCCCACGTTGTCCCACGTTGTCCCACGTTGTCCCACGTTGTCCCACGTTGTCCCACGTTGTCCCACGTTGTCCCACGTTGTCCCACGTTGTCCCACGTTGTCCCACGGTGTCCAACGGTGTCCAACGGTGTCCAACGGTGTCCCACGTTGTTCCATGGTTTCCCACGTTGTCCCACGTTGTCCCACGTTGTCCCACGTTGTGCCACGTTGTCCCACGTTGTCCCACGTGGTCCCACGTTGTCCCACGTTGTCCCACGGTGTCCAACGATGTCCAACGGTGTCCCACGTTGTCCAACGGTGTCCCACGTTGTCCCACGTTGTCCCACGTTGTCCCATGTTGTCCAACGATGTCCAACGGTGTCCCACGTTGTCCCACGTTGTCCCATGGTTTCCCACGTTGTCCCACGTTGTCCCACGTTGTCCCACGTTGTCCCACGTTGTCCCACGGTGTCCAACGATGTCCAACGGTGTCCAACGGTGTCCCACGGTGTCCAACGGTGTCCCACGTTGTCCCACGTTGTCCCACGTTGTCCCACGTTGTCCCACGTTGTCCCACGTTGTCCAACGATGTCCAACGGTGTCCCACGTTGTCCCACGTTGTCCCACGTTGTCCCACGGTGTCCAACGATGTCCAACGGTGTCCCACGTTGTCCAACGGTGTCCCACGTTGTCCCACGTTGTCCCACGTTGTCCCACGTTGTCCCACGATGTCCCACGTTGTCCCACGTTGTCCCACGTTGTCCCACGTTGTCCCACGTTGTCCCACGTTGTCCCACGTTGTCCCACGTTGTCCAACGATGTCCAACGGTGTCCCACGTTGTCCCACGTTGTTCCATGGTTTCCCACGTTGTCCAACGGTGTCCCACGATGTCCAACGATGTCCAACGATGTCCAACGGTGTCCAACGGTGTCCCACGTTGTCCCACGTTGTCCCACGTTGTCCCACGTTGTCCCACGTTGTCCCACGTGGTCCCACGTTGTCCCACGTTGTCCCACGTTGTCCCACGGTGTCCAACGGTGTCCAACGATGTCCAACGGTGTCCCACGTTGTCCCACGTTGTCCCACGTTGTCCCACGTTGTTCCATGGTTTCCCACGTTGTCCCACGTTGTCCCACGTTGTCCCACGGTGTCCAACGATGTCCAACGGTGTCCAACGGTGTCCAACGGTGTCCCACGGTGTCCAACGGTGTCCCACGTTGTCCCACGTTGTCCCACGTTGTCCCACGTTGTCCCACGTTGTCCCACGTTGTCCCACGTTGTCCCACGGTGTCCAACGGTGTCCAACGATGTCCAACGGTGTCCAACGGTGTCCCACGATGTCCACAGATGTCCAACGGTGTCCAACGGTGTCCAACGGTGTCCAACGGTGTCCAACGATGTCCAACGATGTCCAACGATGTCCAACGGTGTCCAACGATGTCCAACGATGTCCAACGGTGTCCCACGATGTCCAACGATGTCCAACGATGTCCAACGGTGTCCAACGGTGTCCCACGTTGTCCCACGTTGTCCCACGTTGTCCCACGGTGTCCAACGATGTCCAACGGTGTCCCACGTTGTCCCACGTTGTCCCACGTTGTCCCACGATGTCCCACGTTGTCCCACGTTGTCCCACGTTGTCCCACGATGTCCCACGTTGTCCCACGTTGTCCCACGTTGTCCCACGGTGTCCAACGATGTCCAACGGTGTCCCACGTTGTCCAACGGTGTCCCACGTTGTCCCACGTTGTCCCACGTTGTCCCACGTTGTCCCACGATGTCCCACGTTGTCCCACGTTGTCCCACGTTGTCCCACGTTGTCCCACGTTGTCCCACGTTGTCCCACGTTGTCCCACGTTGTCCCACGTTGTCCCACGTTGTCCCACGTTGTCCCACGGTGTCCAACGATGTCCAACGGTGTCCAACGGTGTCCCACGGTGTCCAACGGTGTCCCACGTTGTCCCACGTTGTCCCACGTTGTCCCACGTTGTCCCACGTTGTCCCACGTTGTCCAACGATGTCCAACGGTGTCCCACGTTGTCCCACGTTGTCCCACGTTGTCCCACGGTGTCCAACGATGTCCAACGGTGTCCCACGTTGTCCAACGATGTCCCACGTTGTCCCACGTTGTCCCACGTTGTCCCACGTTGTCCCACGATGTCCCACGTTGTCCCACGTTGTCCCACGTTGTCCCACGTTGTCCCACGTTGTCCCACGTTGTCCCACGTTGTCCCACGTTGTCCCACGGTGTCCAACGGTGTCCAACGATGTCCAACGGTGTCCAACGGTGTCCCACGTTGTCCCACGTTGTCCCACGTTGTCCCACGGTGTCCAACGATGTCCAACGGTGTCCCACGTTGTCCAACGGTGTCCCACGTTGTCCCACGTTGTCCCACGTTGTCCCACGTTGTCCCACGTTGTCCCACGTTGTCCCACGATGTCCCACGTTGTCCCACGTTGTCCCACGTTGTCCCACGTTGTCGCACGTTGTCCCACGTTGTCCCACGTTGTCCCACGTTGTCCCACGTTGTCCCACGTTGTCCCACGTTGTCCCACGGTGTCCAACGATGTCCAACGGTGTCCCACGTTGTCCAACGGTGTCCCACGTTGTCCCACGTTGTCCCACGTTGTCCCACGTTGTCCCACGTTGTCCCACGTTGTCCCACGTTGTCCCACGTTGTCCCACGTTGTCCCACGTTGTCCCACGTTGTCCCACGTTGTCCAACGGTGTCCCACGGTGTTCAACGGTGTCCCACGTTGTCCCACGTTGTCCCACGTTGTCCCACGTTGTCCCACGTTGTCCCACGTTGTCCCACGTTGTCCCACGTTGTCCCACGTTGTCCCACGTTGTCCCACGTTGTCCCACGGTGTCCAACGGTGTCCAACGATGTCCAACGGTGTCCAACGGTGTCCCACGATGTCCACCGATGTCCAACGGTGTCCAACGGTGTCCAACGGTGTCCAACGGTGTCCAACGATGTCCAACGATGTCCAACGATGTCCAACGGTGTCCAACGATGTCCAACGATGTCCAACGGTGTCCCACGATGTCCAACGATGTCCAACGATGTCCAACGGTGTCCAACGGTGTCCCACGTTGTCCCACGTTGTCCCACGTTGTCCCACGGTGTCCAACGATGTCCAACGGTGTCCCACGTTGTCCCACGTTGTCCCACGTTGTCCCACGTTGTCCCACGATGTCCCACGTTGTCCCACGTTGTCCCACGTTGTCCCACGTTGTCCCACGTTGTTCCACGTTGTCCCACGTTGTCCCACGTTGTCCCACGTTGTCCCACGGTGTCCAACGATGTCCAACGGTGTCCCACGTTGTCCAACGGTGTCCCACGTTGTCCCACGTTGTCCCACGTTGTCCCACGTTGTCCCACGATGTCCCACGTTGTCCCACGTTGTCCCACGTTGTCCCACGTTGTCCCACGTTGTCCCACGTTGTCCCACGTTGTCCCACGTTGTCCCACGTTGTCCCACGTTGTCCCACGGTGTCCAACGATGTCCAACGGTGTCCAACGGTGTCCCACGGTGTCCAACGGTGTCCCACGTTGTCCCACGTTGTCCCACGTTTTCCCACGTTGTCCCACGTTGTCCCACGTTTTCCAACGATGTCCAACGGTGTCCCACGTTGTCCCACGTTGTTCCATGGTTTCCCACGTTGTCCCACGTTGTCCCACGTTGTCCCACGGTGTCCAACGATGTCCAACGGTGTCCCACGATGTCCACCGATGTCCAACGGTGTCCAACGGTGTCCAACGGTGTCCAACGATGTCCCACGTTGTCCCACGTTGTCCCACGTTGTCCCACGTTGTCCCACGTTGTCCCACGTTGTCCCACGTTGTCCCACGTTGTCCCACGTTGTCCCACGTTGTCCCACGTTGTCCCACGTTTTCCCACGTTGTCCCACGTTGTCCCACGGTGTCCAACGATGTCCAACGGTGTCCAACGGTGTCCCACGGTGTCCAACGGTGTCCCACGTTGTCCCACGTTGTCCCACGTTGTCCCACGTTGTCCCACGTTGTCCAACGATGTCCAACGGTGTCCCACGTTGTCCCACGTTGTCCCACGTTGTCCCACGTTGTCCCACGTTGTCCCACGTTGTCCCACGTTGTCCCACGTTGTCCCACGTTGTCCCACGTTGTCCCACGGTGTCCAACGGTGTCCAACGATGTCCCACGTTGTCCCACGTTGTCCCACGTTGTCCCACGTTGTCCCACGTTGTCCCACGTTGTCCCACGTTGTCCCACGTTGTCCCACGTTGTCCCACGTTGTCCCACGTTGTCCCACGTTGTCCCACGTTGTCCCACGTTTTCCCACGTTGTCCCACGTTGTCCCACGGTGTCCAACGATGTCCAACGGTGTCCAACGGTGTCCCACGGTGTCCAACGGTGTCCCACGTTGTCCCACGTTGTCCCACGTTGTCCCACGTTGTCCCACGTTGTCCAACGATGTCCAACGGTGTCCCACGTTGTCCCACGTTGTCCCACGTTGTCCCACGTTGTCCCACGTTGTCCCACGTTGTCCCACGTTGTCCCACGTTGTCCCACGTTGTCCCACGTTGTCCCACGTTGTCCCACGTTGTCCCACGTTGTCCCACGTTGTCCCACGTTGTCCCACGTTGTCCCACGTTGTCCCACGGTGTCCAACGGTGTCCAACGATGTCCAACGGTGTCCAACGGTGTCCCACGATGTCCACCGATGTCCAACGGTGTCCAACGGTGTCCAACGGTGTCCAACGGTGTCCAACGATGTCCAACGATGTCCAACGATGTCCAACGGTGTCCAACGATGTCCAACGATGTCCAACGGTGTCCCACGATGTCCAACGATGTCCAACGATGTCCAACGGTGTCCAACGGTGTCCCACGTTGTCCCACGTTGTCCCACGTTGTCCCACGGTGTCCCACGTTGTTCCACGTTGTCCCACGTTGTCCCACGGTGTCCAACGATGTCCAACGGTGTCCCACGTTGTCCAACGGTGTCCCACGTTGTCCAACGGTGTCCCACGTTGTCCCACGTTGTCCCACGATGTCCCACGTTGTCCCACGTTGTCCCACGTTGTCCCACGTTGTCCCACGTTGTCCCACGTTGTCCCACGTTGTCCCACGGTGTCCAACGATGTCCAACGGTGTCCAACGGTGTCCCACGGTGTCCAACGGTGTCCCACGTTGTCCCACGTTGTCCCACGTTGTCCCACGTTGTCCCACGTTGTCCCACGTTGTCCAACGATGTCCAACGGTGTCCCACGTTGTCCCACGTTGTTCCATGGTTTCCCACGTTGTCCCACGTTGTCCCACGTTGTCCCACGGTGTCCAACGATGTCCAACGGTGTCCCACGTTGTCCCACGGTGTCCAACGATGTCCAACGGTGTCCAACGTTGTCCCACGGTGTCCAACGGTGTCCCACGTTGTCCCACGTTGTCCCACGTTGTCCCACGTTGTCCCACGTTGTCCCACGTTGTTCCATGGTTTCCCACGTTGTCCCACGTTGTCCCACGTTGTCCCACGGTGTCCAACGATGTCCAACGGTGTCCAACGGTGTCCCACGTTGTCCCACGTTGTCCCACGGTGTCCAACGGTGTCCAACGATGTCCAACGGTGTCCAACGGTGTCCCACGATGTCCACCGATGTCCAACGGTGTCCAACGGTGTCCAACGGTGTCCAACGGTGTCCAACGATGTCCAACGATGTCCCACGATGTCCAACGATGTCCAACGATGTCCAACGGTGTCCAACGGTGTCCCACGTTGTCCCACGTTGTCCCACGTTGTCCAACGATGTCCAACGGTGTCCAACGGTGTCCAACGGTGTCCCACGTTGTCCCACGTTGTCCCACGTTGTCCCACGGTGTCCAACGATGTCCAACGGTGTCCCACGTTGTCTCACGTTGTCCCACGTTGTCCCACGTTGTCCCACGGTGTCCAACGATGTCCAACGGTGTCCAACGGTGTCCAACGGTGTCCAACGGTGTCCCACGTTGTCCCACGTTGTCCCACGTTGTCCCACGGTGTCCAACGATGTCCAACGGTGTCCCACGTTGTCCCACGTTGTCCCACGTTGTCCCACGTTGTCCCACGTTGTCCCACGATGTCCCACGTTGTCCCACGTTGTCCCACGTTGTCCCACGTTGTCCCACGTTGTCCCACGTTGTCCAACGGTGTCCAACGGTGTCCAACGGTGTCCCACGGTGTCCAACGGTGTCCCACGTTGTCCCACGTTGTCCCACGTTGTCCCACGTTGTCCCACGTTGTCCCACGTTGTCCAACGATGTCCAACGGTGTCCCACGTTGTCCCACGTTGTTCCATGGTTTCCCACGTTGTCCCACGTTGTCCCACGTTGTCCCACGGTGTCCAACGATGTCCAACGGTGTCCAACGGTGTCCAACGGTGTCCAACGGTGTCCCACGTTGTCCCACGTTGTCCCACGTTGTCCCACGGTGTCCAACGATGTCCAACGGTGTCCCACGTTGTCCCACGTTGTCCCACGTTGTCCCACGTTGTCCCACGTTGTCCCACGATGTCCCACGTTGTCCCACGTTGTCCCACGTTGTCCCACGTTGTCCCACGTTGTCCCACGTTGTCCCACGTTGTCCCACGTTGTCCCATGTTGTCCCACGTTTTCCCACGTTGTCCCACGTTGTCCCACGGTGTCCAACGATGTCCAACGGTGTCCAACGGTGTCCCACGATGTCCCCCCATGTCCAACGGTGTCCAACGGTGTCCAACGGTGTCCAACGGTGTCCAACGATTTTCCAACGATGTCCAACGATGTCCAACGGTGTCCAACGATGTCCAACGATGTCCAACGGTGTCCCACGATGTCCAACGATGTCCAACGATGTCCAACGGTGTCCAACGGTGTCCCACGTTGTCCCACGTTGTCCCACGTTGTCCCACGGTGTCCAACGATGTCCAACGGTGTCCCACGTTGTCCCACGTTGTCCCACGTTGTCCCACGGTGTCCAACGATGTCCAACGGTGTCCAACGGTGTCCCACGGTGTCCCACGGTGTCCCACGTTGTCCCACGTTGTCCCACGTTGTCCCACGTTGTCCCACGTTGTCCCACGTTGTCCCACGTTGTCCCACGTTGTCCCACGTTGTCCAACGATGTCCAACGGTGTCCCACGTTGTCCCACGTTGTTCCATGGTTTCCCACGTTGTCCCACGTTGTCCCACGTTGTCCCACGGTGTCCAACGATGTCCAACGGTGTCCAACGGTGTCCAACGGTGTCCAACGGTGTCCCACGTTGTCCCACGTTGTCCCACGTTGTCCCACGGTGTCCAACGATGTCCAACGGTGTCCCACGATGTCCCACGTTGTCCAACGATGTCCAACGGTGTCCCACGTTGTCCAACGGTGTCCCACGTTGTCCAACGGTGTCCCACGTTGTCCCACGTTGTCCCACGTTGTCCCACGTTGTCCCACGTTGTCCCACGTTGTCCCACGTTGTCCCACGGTGTCCAACGATGTCCAACGGTGTCCCACGTTGTCCCACGTTGTCCCACGGTGTCCAACGATGTCCAACGGTGTCCCACGTTGTCCCACGTTGTTCCATGGTTTCCCACGTTGTCCCACGTTGTCCCACGTTGTCCCACGGTGTCCAACGATGTCCAACGGTGTCCAACGGTGTCCCACGGTGTCCAACGGTGTCCCACGGTGTCCAACGGTGTCCCACGTTGTCCCACGTTGTCCCACGTTGTCCCACGTTGTCCCACGTTGTCCAACGGTGTCCCACGGTGTCCAACGGTGTCCCACGTTGTCCCACGTTGTCCCACGTTGTCCCACGTTGTCCCACGTTGTCCCACGTTGTCCCACGTTGTCCCACGGTGTCCAACGGTGTCCAACGATGTCCAACGGTGTCCAACGGTGTCCCACGATGTCCACCGATGTCCAATGGTGTCCAACGGTGTCCAACGGTGTCCCACGGTGTCCCACGTTGTCCCACGTTGTCCCACGTTGTCCCACGTTGTCCCACGTTGTCCCACGATGTCCCACGTTGTCCCACGTTGTCCCACGTTGTCCCACGTTGTCCCACGTTGTCCCACGTTGTCCAACGATGTCCAACGGTGTCCCACGTTGTCCCACGTTGTTCCATGGTTTCCCACGTTGTCCCACGTTGTCCCACGTTGTCCCACGGTGTCCAACGATGTCCAACGGTGTCCCACGTTGTCCCACGGTGTCCAACGATGTCCAACGGTGTCCAACGGTGTCCCACGGTGTCCAACGGTGTCCCACGTTGTCCCACGTTGTCCCACGTTGTCCCACGTTGTCCCACGTTGTCCCACGTTGTCCCACGTTGTCCAACGATGTCCAACGGTGTCCCACGTTGTCCCACGTTGTTCCATGGTTTCCCACGTTGTCCCACGTTGTCCCACGTTGTCCCACGGTGTCCAACGATGTCCAACGGTGTCCAACGGTGTCCAACGGTGTCCAACGATGTCCAACGGTGTCCAACGGTGTCCAACGGTGTCCAACGGTGTCCCACGTTGTCCCACGTTGTCCCACGTTGTCCCACGGTGTCCAACGATGTCCAACGGTGTCCCACGTTGTCCCACGTTGTCCCACGTTGTCCCACGTTGTCCCACGTTGTCCCACGATGTCCCACGTTGTCCCACGTTGTCCCACGTTGTCCCACGTTGTCCCACGTTGTCCCACGTTGTCCCACGTTGTCCCACGTTGTCCCACGTTGTCCCACGTTTTCCCACGTTGTCCCACGTTGTCCCACGGTGTCCAACGATGTCCAACGGTGTCCAACGGTGTCCCACGGTGTCCAACGGTGTCCCACGTTGTCCCACGTTGTCCCACGTTGTCCCACGTTGTCCCACGTTGTCCAACGGTGTCCAACGGTGTCCCACGGTGTCCAACGGTGTCCAACGATGTCCAACGATGTCCAACGGTGTCCAACGGTGTCCCACGTTGTCCCACGTTGTCCCACGTTGTCCCACGGTGTCCAACGATGTCCAACGGTGTCCCACGTTGTCCAACGGTGTCCCACGTTGTCCCACGTTGTCCCACGTTGTCCCACGTTGTCCCACGTTGTCCCACGTTGTCCCACGGTGTCCAACGATGTCCAACGGTGTCCCACGTTGTCCCACGTTGTTCCATGGTTTCCCACGTTGTCCCACGTTGTCCCACGTTGTCCCACGGTGTCCAACGATGTCCAACGGTGTCCAACGGTGTCCCACGGTGTCCAACGGTGTCCCACGGTGTCCAACGGTGTCCCACGTTGTCCCACGTTGTCCCACGTTGTCCCACGTTGTCCCACGTTGTCCAACGGTGTCCCACGGTGTCCAACGGTGTCCCACGTTGTCCCACGTTGTCCCACGTTGTCCCACGTTGTCCCACGTTGTCCCACGTTGTCCCACGGTGTCCAACGGTGTCCCACGGTGTCCAACGATGTCCAACGATGTCCAACGATGTCCAACGGTGTCCCACGTTGTCCCACGTTGTCCCACGTTGTCCCACGGTGTCCAACGATGTCCAACGGTGTCCAACGATGTCCAACGGTGTCCCACGATGTCCAACGATGTCCAACGATGTCCAACGGTGTCCCACGTTGTCCCACGTTGTCCCACGTTGTCCCACGTTGTCCCACGGTGTCCAACGGTGTCCAACGGTGTCCAACGGTGTCCAACGATGTCCAACGATGTCCAACGGTGTCCCACGTTGTCCCACGTTGTCCCACGTTGTCCCACGTTGTCCCACGTTGTTCCATGGTTTCCCACGTTGTCCCACGTTGTCCCACGTTGTCCCACGTTGTCCCACGTTGTCCCACGTTGTCCCACGTTGTCCCACGTTGTCCCACGGTGTCCAACGGTGTCCCACGTTGTCCCACGTTGTACCACGGTGTCCAACGATGTCCAACGGTGTCCCACGTTATCCCACGTTGTCCCACGTTGTCCCACGTTGTCCCACGTTGTCCCACGGTGTCCAACGATGTCCAACGGTGTCCAACGATGTCCAACGGTGTCCCACGATGTCCAACGATGTCCAACGATGTCCAACGGTGTCCAACGGTGTCCCACGTTGTCCCACGTTGTCCCACGTTGTCCCACGGTGTCCAACGATGTCCAACGGTGTCCCACGTTGTCCCACGTTGTCCCACGTTGTCCCACGGTGTCCAACGATGTCCAACGGTGTCCAACGGTGTCCCACGGTGTCCAACGGTGTCCCACGTTGTCCCACGTTGTCCCACGTTGTCCCACGTTGTCCCACGTTGTCCCACGTTGTCCCACGTTGTCCCACGTTGTCCCACGTTGTCCAACGATGTCCAACGGTGTCCCACGTTGTCCCACGTTGTTCCATGGTTTCCCACGTTGTCCCACGTTGTCCCACGTTGTCCCACGGTGTCCAACGATGTCCAACGGTGTCCCACGTTGTCCCACGTTGTTCCATGGTTTCCCACGTTGTCCCACGTTGTCCCACGTTGTCCCACGGTGTCCAACGATGTCCAACGGTGTCCAACGGTGTCCCACGGTGTCCAACGGTGTCCCACGGTGTCCAACGGTGTCCCACGTTGTCCCACGTTGTCCCACGTTGTCCCACGTTGTCCCACGTTGTCCAACGGTGTCCCACGGTGTCCAACGGTGTCCCACGTTGTCCCACGTTGTCCCACGTTGTCCCACGTTGTCCCACGTTGTCCCACGTTGTCCCACGTTGTCCCACGGTGTCCAACGGTGTCCAACGATGTCCAACGGTGTCCAACGGTGTCCCACGATGTCCACCGATGTCCAATGGTGTCCAACGGTGTCCAACGGTGTCCCACGGTGTCCCACGTTGTCCCACGTTGTCCCACGTTGTCCCACGTTGTCCCACGTTGTCCCACGATGTCCCACGTTGTCCCACGTTGTCCCACGTTGTCCCACGTTGTCCCACGTTGTCCCACGTTGTCCAACGATGTCCAACGGTGTCCCACGTTGTCCCACGTTGTTCCATGGTTTCCCACGTTGTCCCACGTTGTCCCACGTTGTCCCACGGTGTCCAACGATGTCCAACGGTGTCCCACGTTGTCCCACGGTGTCCAACGATGTCCAACGGTGTCCAACGGTGTCCCACGGTGTCCAACGGTGTCCCACGTTGTCCCACGTTGTCCCACGTTGTCCCACGTTGTCCCACGTTGTCCCACGTTGTCCCACGTTGTCCCACGTTGTCCCACGTTGTCCCACGTTGTCCCACGTTGTCCCACGTTGTCCCACGTTGTCCCACGTTGTCCCACGGTGTCCAACGGTGTCCAACGATGTCCAACGGTGTCCAACGGTGTCCCACGATGTCCCCCCATGTCCAACGGTGTCCAACGGTGTCCAACGGTGTCCAACGGTGTCCAACGATTTTCCAACGATGTCCAACGATGTCCAACGGTGTCCAACGATGTCCAACGATGTCCAACGGTGTCCCACGATGTCCAACGATGTCCAACGATGTCCAACGGTGTCCAACGGTGTCCCACGTTGTCCCACGTTGTCCCACGTTGTCCCACGGTGTCCAACGATGTCCAACGGTGTCCCACGTTGTCCCACGTTGTCCCACGTTGTCCCACGGTGTCCAACGATGTCCAACGGTGTCCAACGGTGTCCCACGGTGTCCAACGGTGTCCCACGTTGTCCCACGTTGTCCCACGTTGTCCCACGTTGTCCCACGTTGTCCCACGTTGTCCCACGTTGTCCCACGGTGTCCAACGATGTCCAACGGTGTCCCACGATGTCCCACGTTGTCCAACGATGTCCAACGGTGTCCCACGTTGTCCAACGGTGTCCCACGTTGTCCAACGGTGTCCCACGTTGTCCCACGTTGTCCCACGTTGTCCCACGTTGTCCCACGTTGTCCCACGTTGTCCCACGTTGTCCCACGGTGTCCAACGATGTCCAACGGTGTCCCACGTTGTCCCACGTTGTCCCACGGTGTCCAACGATGTCCCACGGTGTCCCACGTTGTCCCACGTTGTTCCATGGTTTCCCACGTTGTCCCACGTTGTCCCACGTTGTCCCACGGTGTCCAACGATGTCCAACGGTGTCCAACGGTGTCCCACGGTGTCCAACGGTGTCCCACGGTGTCCAACGGTGTCCCACGTTGTCCCACGTTGTCCCACGTTGTCCCACGTTGTCCCACGTTGTCCAACGGTGTCCCACGGTGTCCAACGGTGTCCCACGTTGTCCCACGTTGTCCCACGTTGTCCCACGTTGTCCCACGTTGTCCCACGTTGTCCCACGTTGTCCCACGGTGTCCAACGGTGTCCAACGATGTCCAACGGTGTCCAACGGTGTCCCACGATGTCCACCGATGTCCAATGGTGTCCAACGGTGTCCAACGGTGTCCCACGGTGTCCCACGTTGTCCCACGTTGTCCCACGTTGTCCCACGTTGTCCCACGTTGTCCCACGATGTCCCACGTTGTCCCACGTTGTCCCACGTTGTCCCACGTTGTCCCACGTTGTCCCACGTTGTCCAACGATGTCCAACGGTGTCCCACGTTGTCCCACGTTGTTCCATGGTTTCCCACGTTGTCCCACGTTGTCCCACGTTGTCCCACGGTGTCCAACGATGTCCAACGGTGTCCCACGTTGTCCCACGGTGTCCAACGATGTCCAACGGTGTCCAACGGTGTCCCACGGTGTCCAACGGTGTCCCACGTTGTCCCACGTTGTCCCACGTTGTCCCACGTTGTCCCACGTTGTCCCACGTTGTCCCACGTTGTCCAACGATGTCCAACGGTGTCCCACGTTGTCCCACGTTGTTCCATGGTGTCCCACGTTGTCCCACGTTGTCCCACGTTGTCCCACGGTGTCCAACGATGTCCAACGGTGTCCAACGGTGTCCAACGGTGTCCAACGATGTCCAACGGTGTCCAACGGTGTCCAACGGTGTCCAACGGTGTCCCACGTTGTCCCACGTTGTCCCACGTTGTCCCACGGTGTCCAACGATGTCCAACGGTGTCCCACGTTGTCCCACGTTGTCCCACGTTGTCCCACGTTGTCCCACGTTGTCCCACGATGTCCCACGTTGTCCCACGTTGTCCCACGTTGTCCCACGTTGTCCCACGTTGTCCCACGTTGTCCCACGTTGTCCCACGTTGTCCCACGTTGTCCCACGTTTTCCCACGTTGTCCCACGTTGTCCCACGGTGTCCAACGATGTCCAACGGTGTCCAACGGTGTCCCACGGTGTCCAACGGTGTCCCACGTTGTCCCACGTTGTCCCACGTTGTCCCACGTTGTCCCACGTTGTCCAACGGTGTCCAACGGTGTCCCACGGTGTCCAACGGTGTCCCACGTTGTCCCACGTTGTCCCACGTTGTCCCACGTTGTCCCACGTTGTCCAACGGTGTCCCACGGTGTCCAACGGTGTCCCACGTTGTCCCACGTTGTCCCACGTTGTCCCACGTTGTCCCACGTTGTCCCACGTTGTCCCACGTTGTCCCACGGTGTCCAACGATGTCCAACGGTGTCCAACGGTGTCCCACGGTGTCCAACGGTGTCCCACGGTGTCCAACGGTGTCCCACGTTGTCCCACGTTGTCCCACGTTGTCCCACGTTGTCCCACGTTGTCCAACGGTGTCCCACGGTGTCCAACGGTGTCCCACGTTGTCCCACGTTGTCCCACGTTGTCCCACGTTGTCCCACGTTGTCCCACGTTGTCCCACGTTGTCCCACGGTGTCCAACGGTGTCCCACGGTGTCCAACGATGTCCAACGATGTCCAACGATGTCCAACGGTGTCCCACGTTGTCCCACGTTGTCCCACGTTGTCCCACGGTGTCCAACGATGTCCAACGGTGTCCAACGATGTCCAACGGTGTCCCACGATGTCCAACGATGTCCAACGATGTCCAACGGTGTCCCACGTTGTCCCACGTTGTCCCACGTTGTCCCACGTTGTCCCACGGTGTCCAACGGTGTCCAACGGTGTCCAACGGTGTCCAACGATGTCCAACGATGTCCAACGGTGTCCCACGTTGTCCCACGTTGTCCCACGTTGTCCCACGTTGTCCCACGTTGTTCCATGGTTTCCCACGTTGTCCCACGTTGTCCCACGTTGTCCCACGTTGTCCCACGTTGTCCCACGTTGTCCCACGTTGTCCCACGTTGTCCCACGGTGTCCAACGGTGTCCCACGTTGTCCCACGTTGTACCACGGTGTCCAACGATGTCCAACGGTGTCCCACGTTATCCCACGTTGTCCCACGTTGTCCCACGTTGTCCCACGTTGTCCCACGGTGTCCAACGATGTCCAACGGTGTCCAACGATGTCCAACGGTGTCCCACGATGTCCAACGATGTCCAACGATGTCCAACGGTGTCCCACGTTGTCCCACGTTGTCCCACGTTGTCCCACGGTGTCCAACGATGTCCAACGGTGTCCCACGTTGTCCAACGGTGTCCCACGTTGTCCCACGTTGTCCCACGTTGTCCCACGTTGTCCCACGTTGTCCCACGTTGTCCCACGTTGTCCCACGGTGTCCAACGGTGTCCCACGTTGTCCCACGTTGTCCCACGGTGTCCAACGATGTCCAACGGTGTCCCACGTTATCCCACGTTGTCCCACGTTGTCCCACGTTGTCCCACGTTGTCCCACGGTGTCCAACGATGTCCAACGGTGTCCAACGATGTCCAACGGTGTCCCACGATGTCCAACGATGTCCAACGATGTCCAACGGTGTCCAACGGTGTCCCACGTTGTCCCACGTTGTCCCACGTTGTCCCACGTTGTCCCACGTTGTCCCACGTTGTCCCACGGTGTCCAACGGTGTCCCACGTTGTCCCACGTTGTCCCACGGTGTCCAACGATGTCCAACGGTGTCCCACGTTGTCCCACGTTGTCCCACGTTGTCCCACGTTGTCCCACGTTGTCCCACGTTGTCCAACGGTGTCCAACGGTGTCCAACGATGTCCAACGGTGTCCAACGGTGTCCCACGGTGTCCCACGTTGTCCCACGTTGTCCAACGATGCCCAACGGTGTCCCACGTTGTCCAACGGTGTCCAACGGTGTCCCACGGTGTCCAACGGTGTCCAACGGTGTCCCACGGTGTCCAACGGTGTCCCACGTTGTCCCACGTTGTACCACGGTGTCCAACGATGTCCAACGGTGTCCCACGTTATCCCACGTTGTCCCACGTTGTCCCACGTTGTCCCACGTTGTCCCACGGTGTCCAACGATGTCCAACGGTGTCCAACGATGTCCAACGGTGTCCCACGATGTCCAACGATGTCCAACGATGTCCAACGGTGTCCAACGGTGTCCCACGTTGTCCCACGTTGTCCCACGTTGTCCCACGGTGTCCAACGATGTCCAACGGTGTCCCACGTTGTCCAACGGTGTCCCACGTTGTCCCACGTTGTCCCACGTTGTCCCACGTTGTCCCACGTTGTCCCACGTTGTCCCACGTTGTCCCACGGTGTCCAACGGTGTCCCACGTTGTCCCACGTTGTCCCACGGTGTCCAACGATGTCCAACGGTGTCCCACGTTATCCCACGTTGTCCCACGTTGTCCCACGTTGTCCCACGTTGTCCCACGGTGTCCAACGATGTCCAACGGTGTCCAACGATGTCCAACGGTGTCCCACGATGTCCAACGATGTCCAACGATGTCCAACGGTGTCCAACGGTGTCCCACGTTGTCCCACGTTGTCCCACGTTGTCCCACGTTGTCCCACGTTGTCCCACGTTGTCCCACGGTGTCCAACGGTGTCCCACGTTGTCCCACGTTGTCCCACGGTGTCCAACGATGTCCAACGGTGTCCCACGTTGTCCCACGTTGTCCCACGTTGTCCCACGTTGTCCCACGTTGTCCCACGTTGTCCAACGGTGTCCAACGGTGTCCAACGATGTCCAACGGTGTCCAACGGTGTCCCACGGTGTCCCACGTTGTCCCACGTTGTCCAACGATGCCCAACGGTGTCCCACGTTGTCCAACGGTGTCCAACGGTGTCCCACGGTGTCCAACGGTGTCCAACGGTGTCCCACGGTGTCCAACGGTGTCCCACGGTGTCCAACGGTGTCCCACGGTGTCGAACGGTGTCTAACGGTGTCCCACGTTGTCCCACGTTGTCCCACGTTGTCCCACGTTGTCCCACGATGTCCTACGTTGTCCAACGATGTCCAACGGTGTCCCACGTTGTCCCACGTTGTCCTACGTTGCCCCACGTTGTCCCACGTTGTCCCACGTTGTCCCACGTTGTCCCACGTTGTCCCACGGTGTCCAACGGTGTCCCACGTTGTCCCACGTTGTCCCACGTTGTCCCACGTTGTCCCACGATGTCCCACGTTGTTCAACGATGTCCAACGGTGTCCCACGTTGTCCCACGTTGTCCTACGTTGTCCCACGTTGTCCCACGTTGTCCCACGTTGTTCCATGGTTTCCCACGTTGTCCCACGTTGTCCCACGTTGTCCCACGGTGTCCAACGATGTCCAACGGTGTCCAACGGTGTCCCACGGTGTCCAACGGTGTCCCACGTTGTCCCACGTTGTCCCACGTTGTCCCACGTTGTCCCACGTTGTCCCACGTTGTCCCACGTTGTCCCACGTTGTCCCACGTTGTCCCACGTTGTCCCACGATGTCCCACGTTGTCCAACGATGTCCAACGGTGTCCCACGTTGTCCAACGGTGTCCAACGGTGTCCCACGGTGTCCAACGGTGTCCAACGTTGTCCCACGTTGTCCAACGATGTCCAACGGTGTCCCACGTTGTCCCACGTTGTTCCATGGTTTCCCACGTTGTCCCACGTTGTCCCACGTTGTCCCACGGTGTCCAACGATGTCCAACGGTGTCCAACGGTGTCCAACGGTGTCCAACGATGTCCAACGGTGTCCAACGGTGTCCAACGGTGTCCAACGGTGTCCCACGTTGTCCCACGTTGTCCCACGTTGTCCCACGGTGTCCAACGATGTCCAACGGTGTCCCACGTTGTCCCACGTTGTCCCACGTTGTCCCACGTTGTCCCACGTTGTCACACGATGTCCCACGTTGTCCCACGTTGTCCCACGTTGTCCCACGTTGTCCCACGTTGTCCCACGTTGTCCCACGTTGTCCCACGTTGTCCCACGTTGTCCCACGTTTTCCCACGTTGTCCCACGTTGTCCCACGGTGTCCAACGATGTCCAACGGTGTCCAACGGTGTCCCACGGTGTCCAACGGTGTCCCACGTTGTCCCACGTTGTCCCACGTTGTCCCACGTTGTCCCACGTTGTCCAACGGTGTCCAACGGTGTCCCACGGTGTCCAACGGTGTCCCACGTTGTCCCACGTTGTCCCACGTTGTCCCACGTTGTCCCACGTTGTCCAACGGTGTCCCACGGTGTCCAACGGTGTCCCACGTTGTCCCACGTTGTCCCACGTTGTCCCACGTTGTCCCACGTTGTCCCACGTTGTCCCACGTTGTCCCACGGTGTCCAACGGTGTCCAACGATGTCCAACGGTGTCCCACGTTGTCCAACGGTGTCCCACGTTGTCCCACGTTGTCCCACGTTGTCCCACGTTGTCCCACGTTGTCCCACGTTGTCCCACGGTGTCCAACGATGTCCAACGGTGTCCCACGTTGTCCCACGTTGTTCCATGGTTTCCCACGTTGTCCCACGTTGTCCCACGTTGTCCCACGGTGTCCAACGATGTCCAACGGTGTCCAACGGTGTCCCACGGTGTCCAACGGTGTCCCACGGTGTCCAACGGTGTCCCACGTTGTCCCACGTTGTCCCACGTTGTCCCACGTTGTCCCACGTTGTCCAACGGTGTCCCACGGTGTCCAACGGTGTCCCACGTTGTCCCACGTTGTCCCACGTTGTCCCACGTTGTCCCACGTTGTCCCACGTTGTCCCACGTTGTCCCACGGTGTCCAACGGTGTCCCACGGTGTCCAACGATGTCCAACGATGTCCAACGATGTCCAACGGTGTCCCACGTTGTCCCACGTTGTCCCACGTTGTCCCACGGTGTCCAACGATGTCCAACGGTGTCTAGCGATGTCCAACGGTGTCCCACGATGTCCAACGATGTCCAACGATGTCCAACGGTGTCCCACGTTGTCCCACGTTGTCCCACGTTGTCCCACGTTGTCCCACGGTGTCCAACGGTGTCCAACGGTGTCCAACGGTGTCCAACGATGTCCAACGATGTCCAACGGTGTCCCACGTTGTCCCACGTTGTCCCACGTTGTCCCACGTTGTCCCACGTTGTTCCATGGTTTCCCACGTTGTCCCACGTTGTCCCACGTTGTCCCACGTTGTCCCACGTTGTCCCACGTTGTCCCACGTTGTCCCACGTTGTCCCACGGTGTCCAACGGTGTCCCACGTTGTCCCACGTTGTACCACGGTGTCCAACGATGTCCAACGGTGTCCCACGTTGTCCCACGTTGTCCCACGTTGTCCCACGTTGTCCCACGTTGTCCCACGGTGTCCAACGATGTCCAACGGTGTCCAACGATGTCCAACGGTGTCCCACGATGTCCAACGATGTCCAACGATGTCCAACGGTGTCCAACGGTGTCCCACGTTGTCCCACGTTGTCCCACGTTGTCCCACGGTGTCCAACGATGTCCAACGGTGTCCCACGTTGTCCAACGGTGTCCCACGTTGTCCCACGTTGTCCCACGTTGTCCCACGTTGTCCCACGTTGTCCCACGTTGTCCCACGTTGTCCCACGGTGTCCAACGGTGTCCCACGTTGTCCCACGTTGTCCCACGGTGTCCAACGATGTCCAACGGTGTCCCACGTTATCCCACGTTGTCCCACGTTGTCCCACGTTGTCCCACGTTGTCCCACGGTGTCCAACGATGTCCAACGGTGTCCAACGATGTCCAACGGTGTCCCACGATGTCCAACGATGTCCAACGATGTCCAACGGTGTCCAACGGTGTCCCACGTTGTCCCACGTTGTCCCACGTTGTCCCACGTTGTCCCACGTTGTCCCACGTTGTCCCACGGTGTCCAACGGTGTCCCACGTTGTCCCACGTTGTCCCACGGTGTCCAACGATGTCCAACGGTGTCCCACGTTGTCCCACGTTGTCCCACGTTGTCCCACGTTGTCCCACGTTGTCCCACGTTGTCCAACGGTGTCCAACGGTGTCCCACGATGTCCAACGGTGTCCAACGGTGTCCCACGGTGTCCCACGTTGTCCCACGTTGTCCAACGATGTCCAACGGTGTCCCACGTTGTCCAACGGTGTCCAACGGTGTCCCACGGTGTCCAACGGTGTCCAACGGTGTCCCACGGTGTCCAACGGTGTCCCACGGTGTCCAACGGTGTCCCACGGTGTCGAACGGTGTCTAACGGTGTCCCACGTTGTCCCACGTTGTCCCACGTTGTCCCACGTTGTCCCACGATGTCCTACGTTGTCCAACGATGTCCAACGGTGTCCCACGTTGTCCCACGTTGTCCTACGTTGCCCCACGTTGTCCCACGTTGTCCCACGTTGTCCCACGTTGTCCCACGTTGTCCCACGGTGTCCAACGGTGTCCCACGTTGTCCCACGTTGTCCCACGTTGTCCCACGTTGTCCCACGATGTCCCACGTTGTTCAACGATGTCCAACGGTGTCCCACGTTGTCCCACGTTGTCCTACGTTGTCCCACGTTGTCCCACGTTGTCCCACGTTGTTCCATGGTTTCCCACGTTGTCCCACGTTGTCCCACGTTGTCCCACGGTGTCCAACGATGTCCAACGGTGTCCAACGGTGTCCCACGGTGTCCAACGGTGTCCCACGTTGTCCCACGTTGTCCCACGTTGTCCCACGTTGTCCCACGTTGTCCCACGTTGTCCCACGTTGTCCCACGTTGTCCCACGTTGTCCCACGTTGTCCCACGATGTCCCACGTTGTCCAACGATGTCCAACGGTGTCCCACGTTGTCCAACGGTGTCCAACGGTGTCCCACGGTGTCCAACGGTGTCCAACGGTGTCCAACGATGTCCAACGGTGTCCAGCGGTGTCCCACGTTGTCCCACGTTGTCCCACGGTGTCCAACGATGTCCAACGGTGTCCCACGTTGTCCCACGTTGTCCCACGTTGTCCCACGTTGTTCCATGGTTTCCCACGTTGTCCCACGTTGTCCCACGTTGTCCCACGGTGTCCAACGATGTCCAACGGTGTCCAACGGTGTCCCACGGTGTCCAACGGTGTCCCACGTTGTCCCACGTTGTCCCACGTTGTCCGACGTTGTCCCACGTTGTCCAACGGTGTCCCACGGTGTCCAACGGTGTCCCACGTTGTCCCACGTTGTCCCACGTTGTCCCACGTTGTCCCACGTTGTCCCACGGTGTCGAACGGTGTCTAACGGTGTCCCACGTTGTCCCACGTTGTCCCACGTTGTCCCACGTTGTCCCACGATGTCCTACGTTGTCCAACGATGTCCAACGGTGTCCCACGTTGTCCCACGTTGTCCTACGTTGTCCCACGTTGTCCCACGTTGTCCCACGTTGTCCCACGTTGTCCCACGTTGTCCCACGTTGTCCCACGTTGTCCCACGTTGTCCCACGGTGTCCAACGATGTCCAACGGTGTCCCACGTTGTCCCACGTTGTTCCATGGTTTCCCACGTTGTCCCACGTTGTCCCACGTTGTCCCACGGTGTCCAACGATGTCCAACGGTGTCCAACGGTGTCCCACGGTGTCCAACGGTGTCCCACGGTGTCCAACGGTGTCCCACGTTGTCCCACGTTGTCCCACGTTGTCCCACGTTGTCCCACGTTGTCCAACGGTGTCCCACGGTGTCCAACGGTGTCCCACGTTGTCCCACGTTGTCCCACGTTGTCCCACGTTGTCCCACGTTGTCCCACGTTGTCCCACGTTGTCCCACGGTGTCCAACGGTGTCCCACGGTGTCCAACGATGTCCAACGGTGTCCAACGATGTCCAACGGTGTCCCACGTTGTCCCACGTTGTCCCACGTTGTCCCACGGTGTCCAACGATGTCCAACGGTGTCTAGCGATGTCCAACGGTGTCCCACGATGTCCAACGATGTCCAACGATGTCCAACGGTGTCCCACGTTGTCCCACGTTGTCCCACGTTGTCCCACGTTGTCCCACGGTGTCCAACGGTGTCCAACGGTGTCCAACGGTGTCCAACGATGTCCAACGATGTCCAACGGTGTCCCACGTTGTCCCACGTTGTCCCACGTTGTCCCACGTTGTCCCACGTTGTTCCATGGTTTCCCACGTTGTCCCACGTTGTCCCACGTTGTCCCACGTTGTCCCACGTTGTCCCACGTTGTCCCACGTTGTCCCACGTTGTCCCACGGTGTCCAACGGTGTCCCACGTTGTCCCACGTTGTACCACGGTGTCCAACGATGTCCAACGGTGTCCCACGTTATCCCACGTTGTCCCACGTTGTCCCACGTTGTCCCACGTTGTCCCACGGTGTCCAACGATGTCCAACGGTGTCCAACGATGTCCAACGGTGTCCCACGATGTCCAACGATGTCCAACGATGTCCAACGGTGTCCAACGGTGTCCCACGTTGTCCCACGTTGTCCCACGTTGTCCCACGGTGTCCAACGATGTCCAACGGTGTCCCACGTTGTCCAACGGTGTCCCACGTTGTCCCACGTTGTCCCACGTTGTCCCACGTTGTCCCACGTTGTCCCACGTTGTCCCACGTTGTCCCACGGTGTCCAACGTTGTCCCACGTTGTCCCACGTTGTCCCACGGTGTCCAACGATGTCCAACGGTGTCCCACGTTGTCCCACGTTGTCCCACGTTGTCCCACGTTGTCCCACGTTGTCCCACGGTGTCCAACGATGTCCAACGGTGTCCAACGATGTCCAACGGTGTCCCACGATGTCCAACGATGTCCAACGATGTCCAACGGTGTCCAACGGTGTCCCACGTTGTCCCACGTTGTCCCACGTTGTCCCACGTTGTCCCACGTTGTCCCACGTTGTCCCACGGTGTCCAACGGTGTCCCACGTTGTCCCACGTTGTCCCACGGTGTCCAACGATGTCCAACGGTGTCCCACGTTGTCCCACGTTGTCCCACGTTGTCCCACGTTGTCCCACGTTGTCCCACGTTGTCCAACGGTGTCCAACGGTGTCCAACGATGTCCAACGGTGTCCAACGGTGTCCCACGGTGTCCCACGTTGTCCCACGTTGTCCAACGGTGTCCAACGGTGTCCCACGGTGTCCAACGGTGTCCAACGGTGTCCCACGGTGTCCAACGGTGTCCAACGGTGTCCCACGGTGTCCAACGGTGTCCCACGGTGTCCAACGGTGTCCCACGGTGTCGAACGGTGTCTAACGGTGTCCCACGTTGTCCCACGTTGTCCCACGTTGTCCCACGTTGTCCCACGATGTCCTACGTTGTCCAACGATGTCCAACGGTGTCCCACGTTGTCCCACGTTGTCCTACGTTGCCCCACGTTGTCCCACGTTGTCCCACGTTGTCCCACGTTGTCCCACGTTGTCCCACGGTGTCCAACGGTGTCCCACGTTGTCCCACGTTGTCCCACGTTGTCCCACGTTGTCCCACGATGTCCCACGTTGTTCAACGATGTCCAACGGTGTCCCACGTTGTCCCACGTTGTCCTACGTTGTCCCACGTTGTCCCACGTTGTCCCACGTTGTTCCATGGTTTCCCACGTTGTCCCACGTTGTCCCACGTTGTCCCACGGTGTCCAACGATGTCCAACGGTGTCCAACGGTGTCCCACGGTGTCCAACGGTGTCCCACGTTGTCCCACGTTGTCCCACGTTGTCCCACGTTGTCCCACGTTGTCCCACGTTGTCCCACGTTGTCCCACGTTGTCCCACGTTGTCCCACGTTGTCCCACGATGTCCCACGTTGTCCAACGATGTCCAACGGTGTCCCACGTTGTCCAACGGTGTCCAACGGTGTCCCACGGTGTCCAACGGTGTCCAACGGTGTCCAACAATGTCCAACGGTGTCCAGCGGTGTCCCACGTTGTCCCACGTTGTCCCACGGTGTCCAACGATGTCCAACGGTGTCCCACGTTGTCCCACGTTGTCCCACGTTGTCCCACGTTGTTCCATGGTTTCCCACGTTGTCCCACGTTGTCCCACGTTGTCCCACGTTGTCCCACGTTGTCCCACGTTGTCCCACGTTGTCCCACGTTGTCCCACGGTGTCCAACGGTGTCCCACGTTGTCCCACGTTGTACCACGGTGTCCAACGATGTCCAACGGTGTCCCACGTTATCCCACGTTGTCCCACGTTGTCCCACGTTGTCCCACGTTGTCCCACGGTGTCCAACGATGTCCAACGGTGTCCAACGATGTCCAACGGTGTCCAACGGTGTCCCACGGTGTCCAACGGTGTCCAACGGTGTCCAACGATGTCCAACGGTGTCCAGCGGTGTCCAACGGTGTCCAACGGTGTCCAACGATGTCCAACGGTGTCCAGCGGTGTCCAACGATGTCCCACGTTGTCCCACGGTGTCCAACGATGTCCAACGGTGTCCAACGGTGTCCCACGGTGTCCAACGGTGTCCCACGTTGTCCCACGTTGTCCCACGTTGTCCGACGTTGTCCCACGTTGTCCAACGGTGTCCCACGGTGTCCAACGGTGTCCCACGTTGTCCCACGTTGTCCCACGTTGTCCCACGTTGTCCCACGTTGTCCCACGGTGTCGAACGGTGTCTAACGGTGTCCCACGTTGTCCCACGTTGTCCCACGTTGTCCCACGTTGTCCCACGATGTCCTACGTTGTCCAACGATGTCCAACGGTGTCCCACGTTGTCCCACGTTGTCCCACGTTGTCCCACGTTGTCCCACGGTGTCCAACGATGTCCAACGGTGTCCCACGTTGTCCCACGTTGTCCCACGTTGTCCCACGTTGTCCCACGTTGTCCCACGATGTCCCACGTTGTCCCACGTTGTCCCACGTTGTCCCACGTTGTCCCACGTTGTCCCACGTTGTCCCACGTTGTCCCACGTTGTCCCACGTTGTCCCACGTTTTCCCACGTTGTCCCACGTTGTCCCACGGTGTCCAACGATGTCCAACGGTGTCCAACGGTGTCCCACGGTGTCCAACGGTGTCCCACGTTGTCCCACGTTGTCCCACGTTGTCCCACGTTGTCCCACGTTGTCCAACGGTGTCCAACGGTGTCCCACGGTGTCCAACGGTGTCCCACGTTGTCCCACGTTGTCCCACGTTGTCCCACGTTGTCCCACGTTGTCCAACGGTGTCCCACGGTGTCCAACGGTGTCCCACGTTGTCCCACGTTGTCCCACGTTGTCCCACGTTGTCCCACGTTGTCCCACGTTGTCCCACGTTGTCCCACGGTGTCCAACGGTGTCCAACGATGTCCAACGATGTCCAACGGTGTCCAACGGTGTCCCACGTTGTCCCACGTTGTCCCACGTTGTCCCACGGTGTCCAACGATGTCCAACGGTGTCCCACGTTGTCCAACGGTGTCCCACGTTGTCCCACGTTGTCCCACGTTGTCCCACGTTGTCCCACGTTGTCCCACGTTGTCCCACGGTGTCCAACGATGTCCAACGGTGTCCCACGTTGTCCCACGTTGTTCCATGGTTTCCCACGTTGTCCCACGTTGTCCCACGTTGTCCCACGGTGTCCAACGATGTCCAACGGTGTCCAACGGTGTCCCACGGTGTCCAACGGTGTCCCACGGTGTCCAACGGTGTCCCACGTTGTCCCACGTTGTCCCACGTTGTCCCACGTTGTCCCACGTTGTCCAACGGTGTCCCACGGTGTCCAACGGTGTCCCACGTTGTCCCACGTTGTCCCACGTTGTCCCACGTTGTCCCACGGTGTCCCACGTTGTCCCACGTTGTCCCACGGTGTCCAACGGTGTCCCACGGTGTCCAACGATGTCCAACGATGTCCAACGATGTCCAACGGTGTCCCACGTTGTCCCACGTTGTCCCACGTTGTCCCACGGTGTCCAACGGTGTCCAACGGTGTCCAACGATGTCCAACGGTGTCCCACGATGTCCAACGATGTCCAACGATGTCCAACGGTGTCCCACGTTGTCCCACGTTGTCCCACGTTGTCCCACGTTGTCCCACGGTGTCCAACGGTGTCCAACGGTGTCCAACGGTGTCCAACGATGTCCAACGATGTCCAACGGTGTCCCACGTTGTCCCACGTTGTCCCACGTTGTCCCACGTTGTCCCACGTTGTTCCATGGTTTCCCACGTTGTCCCACGTTGTCCCACGTTGTCCCACGTTGTCCCACGTTGTCCCACGTTGTCCCACGTTGTCCCACGTTGTCCCACGGTGTCCAACGGTGTCCCACGTTGTCCCACGTTGTACCACGGTGTCCAACGATGTCCAACGGTGTCCCACGTTATCCCACGTTGTCCCACGTTGTCCCACGTTGTCCCACGTTGTCCCACGGTGTCCAACGATGTCCAACGGTGTCCAACGATGTCCAACGGTGTCCCACGATGTCCAACGATGTCCAACGATGTCCAACGGTGTCCAACGGTGTCCCACGTTGTCCCACGTTGTCCCACGTTGTCCCACGGTGTCCAACGATGTCCAACGGTGTCCCACGTTGTCCAACGGTGTCCCACGTTGTCCCACGTTGTCCCACGTTGTCCCACGTTGTCCCACGTTGTCCCACGTTGTCCCACGTTGTCCCACGTTGTCCCACGTTGTCCCACGTTGTCCCACGTTGTCCCACGTTGTCCCACGTTGTCCCACGTTGTCCCACGTTGTCCCACGTTGTCCCACGATGTCCCACGTTGTCCAACGATGTCCAACGGTGTCCCACGTTGTCCAACGGTGTCCAACGGTGTCCCACGGTGTCCAACGGTGTCCAACGGTGTCCAACGATGTCCAACGGTGTCCAGCGGTGTCCCACGTTGTCCCACGTTGTCCCACGGTGTCCAACGATGTCCAACGGTGTCCCACGTTGTCCCACGTTGTCCCACGTTGTCCCACGTTGTTCCATGGTTTCCCACGTTGTCCCACGTTGTCCCACGTTGTCCCACGGTGTCCAACGATGTCCAACGGTGTCCAACGGTGTCCCACGGTGTCCAACGGTGTCCCACGTTGTCCCACGTTGTCCCACGTTGTCCGACGTTGTCCCACGTTGTCCAACGGTGTCCCACGGTGTCCAACGGTGTCCCACGTTGTCCCACGTTGTCCCACGTTGTCCCACGTTGTCCCACGTTGTCCCACGGTGTCGAACGGTGTCTAACGGTGTCCCACGTTGTCCCACGTTGTCCCACGTTGTCCCACGTTGTCCCACGATGTCCTACGTTGTCCAACGATGTCCAACGGTGTCCCACGTTGTCCCACGTTGTCCCACGTTGTCCCACGTTGTCCCACGGTGTCCAACGATGTCCAACGGTGTCCCACGTTGTCCCACGTTGTCCCACGTTGTCCCACGTTGTCCCACGTTGTCCCACGATGTCCCACGTTGTCCCACGTTGTCCCACGTTGTCCCACGTTGTCCCACGTTGTCCCACGTTGTCCCACGTTGTCCCACGTTGTCCCACGTTGTCCCACGTTTTCCCACGTTGTCCCACGTTGTCCCACGGTGTCCAACGATGTCCAACGGTGTCCAACGGTGTCCCACGGTGTCCAACGGTGTCCCACGTTGTCCCACGTTGTCCCACGTTGTCCCACGTTGTCCCACGTTGTCCAACGGTGTCCAACGGTGTCCCACGGTGTCCAACGGTGTCCCACGTTGTCCCACGTTGTCCCACGTTGTCCCACGTTGTCCCACGTTGTCCTACGGTGTCCCACGGTGTCCAACGGTGTCCCACGTTGTCCCACGTTGTCCCACGTTGTCCCACGTTGTCCCACGTTGTCCCACGTTGTCCCACGTTGTCCCACGGTGTCCAACGGTGTCCAACGATGTCCAACGATGTCCAACGGTGTCCAACGGTGTCCCACGTTGTCCCACGTTGTCCCACGTTGTCCCACGGTGTCCAACGATGTCCAACGGTGTCCCACGTTGTCCAACGGTGTCCCACGTTGTCCCACGTTGTCCCACGTTGTCCCACGTTGTCCCACGTTGTCCCACGTTGTCCCACGGTGTCCAACGATGTCCAACGGTGTCCCACGTTGTCCCACGTTGTTCCATGGTTTCCCACGTTGTCCCACGTTGTCCCACGTTGTCCCACGGTGTCCAACGATGTCCAACGGTGTCCAACGGTGTCCCACGGTGTCCAACGGTGTCCCACGGTGTCCAACGGTGTCCCACGTTGTCCCACGTTGTCCCACGTTGTCCCACGTTGTCCCACGTTGTCCAACGGTGTCCCACGGTGTCCAACGGTGTCCCACGTTGTCCCACGTTGTCCCACGTTGTCCCACGTTGTCCCACGTTGTCCCACGTTGTCCCACGTTGTCCCACGGTGTCCAACGGTGTCCCACGGTGTCCAACGATGTCCAACGATGTCCAACGATGTCCAGCGGTGTCCCACGTTGTCCCACGTTGTCCCACGTTGTCCCACGGTGTCCAACGATGTCCAACGGTGTCCAACGATGTCCAACGGTGTCCCACGATGTCCAACGATGTCCAACGATGTCCAACGGTGTCCCACGTTGTCCCACGTTGTCCCACGTTGTCCCACGTTGTCCCACGGTGTCCAACGGTGTCCAACGGTGTCCAACGGTGTCCAACGATGTCCAACGATGTCCAACGGTGTCCCACGTTGTCCCACGTTGTCCCACGTTGTCCCACGTTGTCCCACGTTGTTCCATGGTTTCCCACGTTGTCCCACGTTGTCCCACGTTGTCCCACGTTGTCCCACGTTGTCCCACGTTGTCCCACGTTGTCCCACGTTGTCCCACGGTGTCCAACGGTGTCCCACGTTGTCCCACGTTGTACCACGGTGTCCAACGATGTCCAACGGTGTCCCACGTTATCCCACGTTGTCCCACGTTGTCCCACGTTGTCCCACGTTGTCCCACGGTGTCCAACGATGTCCAACGGTGTCCAACGATGTCCAACGGTGTCCCACGATGTCCAACGATGTCCAACGATGTCCAACGGTGTCCAACGGTGTCCCACGTTGTCCCACGTTGTCCCACGTTGTCCCACGGTGTCCAACGATGTCCAACGGTGTCCCACGTTGTCCAACGGTGTCCCACGTTGTCCCACGTTGTCCCACGTTGTCCCACGTTGTCCCACGTTGTCCCACGTTGTCCCACGTTGTCCCACGTTGTCCCACGTTGTCCCACGTTGTCCCACGTTGTTCCATGGTTTCCCACGTTGTCCCACGTTGTCCCACGTTGTCCCACGTTGTCCCACGTTGTCCCACGTTGTCCCACGTTGTCCCACGTTGTCCCACGGTGTCCAACGGTGTCCCACGTTGTCCCACGTTGTACCACGGTGTCCAACGATGTCCAACGGTGTCCCACGTTGTCCCACGTTGTCCCACGTTGTCCCACGTTGTCCCACGTTGTCCCACGGTGTCCAACGATGTCCAACGGTGTCCAACGATGTCCAACGGTGTCCCACGATGTCCAACGATGTCCAACGATGTCCAACGGTGTCCAACGGTGTCCCACGTTGTCCCACGTTGTCCCACGTTGTCCCACGGTGTCCAACGATGTCCAACGGTGTCCCACGTTGTCCAACGGTGTCCCACGTTGTCCCACGTTGTCCCACGTTGTCCCACGTTGTCCCACGTTGTCCCACGTTGTCCCACGTTGTCCCACGGTGTCCAACGGTGTCCCACGTTGTCCCACGTTGTCCCACGGTGTCCAACGATGTCCAACGGTGTCCCACGTTATCCCACGTTGTCCCACGTTGTCCCACGTTGTCCCACGTTGTCCCACGGTGTCCAACGATGTCCAACGGTGTCCAACGATGTCCAACGGTGTCCCACGATGTCCAACGATGTCCAACGATGTCCAACGGTGTCCAACGGTGTCCCACGTTGTCCCACGTTGTCCCACGTTGTCCCACGTTGTCCCACGTTGTCCCACGTTGTCCCACGGTGTCCAACGGTGTCCCACGTTGTCCCACGTTGTCCCACGGTGTCCAACGCTGTCCAACGGTGTCCCACGTTGTCCCACGTTGTCCCACGTTGTCCCACGTTGTCCCACGTTGTCCCACGTTGTCCAACGGTGTCCAACGGTGTCCAACGATGTCCAACGGTGTCCAACGGTGTCCCACGGTGTCCCACGTTGTCCCACGTTGTCCAACGATGTCCCACGGTGTCCCACGTTGTCCAACGGTGTCCAACGGTGTCCCACGGTGTCCAACGGTGTCCAACGGTGTCCCACGGTGTCCAACGGTGTCCCACGGTGTCCAACGGTGTCCCACGGTGTCGAACGGTGTCTAACGGTGTCCCACGTTGTCCCACGTTGTCCCACGTTGTCCCACGTTGTCCCACGATGTCCTACGTTGTCCAACGATGTCCAACGGTGTCCCACGTTGTCCCACGTTGTCCTACGTTGCCCCACGTTGTCCCACGTTGTCCCACGTTGTCCCACGTTGTCCCACGTTGTCCCACGGTGTCCAACGGTGTCCCACGTTGTCCCACGTTGTCCCACGTTGTCCCACGTTGTCCCACGATGTCCCACGTTGTTCAACGATGTCCAACGGTGTCCCACGTTGTCCCACGTTGTCCTACGTTGTCCCACGTTGTCCCACGTTGTCCCACGTTGTTCCATGGTTTCCCACGTTGTCCCACGTTGTCCCACGTTGTCCCACGGTGTCCAACGATGTCCAACGGTGTCCAACGGTGTCCCACGGTGTCCAACGGTGTCCCACGTTGTCCCACGTTGTCCCACGTTGTCCCACGTTGTCCCACGTTGTCCCACGTTGTCCCACGTTGTCCCACGTTGTCCCACGTTGTCCCACGTTGTCCCACGATGTCCCACGTTGTCCAACGATGTCCAACGGTGTCCCACGTTGTCCAACGGTGTCCAACGGTGTCCCACGGTGTCCAACGGTGTCCAACGGTGTCCCACGGTGTCCAACGGTGTCCCACGGTGTCCAACGGTGTCCCACGGTGTCGAACGGTGTCTAACGGTGTCCAACGGTGTCCCACGTTGTCCCACGTTGTCCCACGTTGTCCCACGTTGTTCCATGGTTTCCCACGTTGTCCCACGTTGTCCCACGTTGTCCCACGGTGTCCAACGATGTCCAACGGTGTCCAACGGTGTCCCACGGTGTCCAACGGTGTCCCACGTTGTCCCACGTTGTCCCACGTTGTCCGACGTTGTCCCACGTTGTCCAACGGTGTCCCACGGTGTCCAACGGTGTCCCACGTTGTCCCACGTTGTCCCACGTTGTCCCACGTTGTCCCACGTTGTCCCACGTTGTCCCACGTTGTCCAACGGTGTCCCACGTTGTCCCACGTTGTCCCACGGTGTCCAACGATGTCCAACGGTGTCCCACGTTGTCCCACGTTGTCCCACGTTGTCCCACGTTGTTCCATGGTTTCCCACGTTGTCCCACGTTGTCCCACGTTGTCCCACGGTGTCCAACGATGTCCAACGGTGTCCAACGGTGTCCCACGGTGTCCAACGGTGTCCCACGTTGTCCCACGTTGTCCCACGTAGTCCCACGTTGTCCCACGTTGTCCAACGGTGTCCCACGGTGTCCAACGGTGTCCCACGTTGTCCCACGTTGTCCAACGGTGTCCAACGATGTCCAACGGTGTCCAACGGTGTCCCACGTTGTCCCACGTTGTCCCACGTTGTCCCACGGTGTCCAACGGTGTCCAACGGTGTCCCACGGTGTCCAACGATGTCCAACGGTGTCCAACGGTGTCCCACGGTGTCCAACGGTGTCCAACGGTGTCCCACGGTGTCCAACGGTGTCCCACGTTGTCCCACGTTGTCCCACGTTGTCCCACGTTGTCCCACGATGTCCTACGTTGTCCAACGATGTCCAACGGTGTCCCACGTTGTCCCACGTTGTCCTACGTTGCCCCACGTTGTCCCACGTTGTCCCACGTTGTCCCACGTTGTCCCACGGTGTCCAACGGTGTCCAAAGGTGTCCCACGATGTCCACCGATGTCCAATGGTGTCCAACGGTGTCCAACGGTGTCCCACGGTGTCCAACGATGTCCAACGGTGTCCAACGATGTCCAACGGTGTCCCACGTTGTCCCACGTTGTCCCACGTTGTCCCACGTTGTCCCACGTTGTCCCACGTTGTTCCATGGTTTCCCACGTTGTCCCACGTTGTCCCACGTTGTCCCACGGTGTCCAACGATGTCCAACGGTGTCCCACGTTGTCCCACGTTGTCCCACGTTGTCCCACGTTGTCCCACGTTGTCCAACGGTGTCCCACGGTGTCCAACGGTGTCCCACGTTGTCCCACGTTGTCCCACGTTGTCCCACGTTGTCCCACGTTGTCCCACGTTGTCCCACGGTGTCCAACGATGTCCAACGGTGTCCCACGTTATCCCACGTTGTTCCATGGTTTCCCACGTTGTCCCACGTTGTCCCACGTTGTCCCACGGTGTCCAACGATGTCCAACGGTGTCCAACGGTGTCCCACGGTGTCCAACGGTGTCCCACGTTGTCCCACGTTGTCCCACGTTGTCCCACGTTGTCCCACGTTGTCCAACGGTGTCCCACGGTGTCCAACGGTGTCCCACGTTGTCCCACGTTGTCCCACGTTGTCCCACGTTGTCCCACGTTGTCCCACGTTGTCCCACGTTGTCCCACCGTGTCCAACGGTGTCCAACGATGTCCAACGGTGTCCAACGGTGTCCCACGTTGTCCCACGTTGTCCCACGGTGTCCAACGATGTCCAACGGTGTCCCACGTTGTCCCACGTTGTCCCACGTTGTCCCACGTTGTCCCACGTTGTCCCACGTTGTCCCACGTTGTCCCACGTTGTCCAACGGTGTCCCACGGTGTCCCACGTTGTCCCACGGTGTCCAACGATGTCCAACGGTGTCCCACGTTGTCCCACGTTGTCCCACGTTGTCCCACGTTGTTCCATGGTTTCCCACGTTGTCCCACGTTGTCCCACGTTGTCCCACGGTGTCCAACGATGTCCAACGGTGTCCAACGGTGTCCCACGGTGTCCAACGGTGTCCCACGTTGTCCCACGTTGTCCCACGTAGTCCCACGTTGTCCCACGTTGTCCAACGGTGTCCCACGGTGTCCAACGGTGTCCCACGTTGTCCCACGTTGTCCAACGGTGTCCAACGATGTCCAACGGTGTCCAACGGTGTCCCACGTTGTCCCACGTTGTCCCACGTTGTCCCACGGTGTCCAACGGTGTCCAACGATGTCCAACGGTGTCCAAAGGTGTCCCACGATGTCCACCGATGTCCAATGGTGTCCAGCGGTGTCCAACGGTGTCCCACGGTGTCCAACGATGTCCAACGGTGTCCAACGGTGTCCCACGGTGTCCAACGGTGTCCAACGGTGTCCCACGGTGTCCAACGGTGTCCCACGTTGTCCCACGTTGTCCCACGTTGTCCCACGTTGTCCCACGATGTCCTACGTTGTCCAACGATGTCCAACGGTGTCCCACGTTGTCCCACGTTGTCCTACGTTGCCCCACGTTGTCCCACGTTGTCCCACGTTGTCCCACGTTGTCCCACGGTGTCCAACGGTGTCCAAAGGTGTCCCACGATGTCCACCGATGTCCAATGGTGTCCAACGGTGTCCAACGGTGTCCCACGGTGTCCAACGATGTCCAACGGTGTCCAACGATGTCCAACGGTGTCCCACGTTGTCCCACGTTGTCCCACGTTGTCCCACGTTGTCCAACGGTGTCCCACGTTGTCCCACGTTGTCCCACGGTGTCCAACGATGTCCAACGATGTCCAACGGTGTCCAACGGTGTCCCACGGTGTCCAACGGTGTCCCACGTTGTCCCACGTTGTCCCACGTTGTCCCACGTTGTCCCACGTTGTCCCACGTTGTCCCACGTTGTCCAACGATGTCCAACGGTGTCCCACGTTGTCCCACGTTGTTCCATGGTTTCCCACGTTGTCCCACGTTGTCCCACGTTGTCCCACGGTGTCCAACGATGTACAACGGTGTCCAACGGTGTCCCACGTTGTCCCACGTTGTCCCACGTTGTCCCACGGTGTCCAACGATGTCCAACGGTGTCCCACGATGTCCCACGTTGTCCAACGATGTCCAACGGTGTCCCACGTTGTCCCACGTTGTCCAACGATGTCCCACGTTGTCCCACGTTGTCCCACGTTGTCCCACGGTGTCCAACGATGTCCAACGGTGTCCCACGTTGTCCCACGTTGTCCCACGTTGTCCCACGTTGTCCCACGGTGTCCAACGATTTTCCAACGATGTCCAACGATGTCCAACGGTGTCCAACGATGTCCAACGATGTCCAACGGTGTCCCACGATGTCCAACGATGTCCAACGATGTCCAACGGTGTCCAACGGTGTCCCACGTTGTCCCACGTTGTCCCACGTTGTCCCACGGTGTCCAACGATGTCCAACGGTGTCCCACGTTGTCCCACGTTGTCCCACGTTGTCCCACGGTGTCCAACGATGTCCAACGGTGTCCAACGGTGTCCCACGGTGTCCAACGGTGTCCCACGTTGTCCCACGTTGTCCCACGTTGTCCCACGTTGTCCCACGTTGTCCCACGTTGTCCCACGTTGTCCCACGTTGTCCCACGTTGTCCAACGATGTCCAACGGTGTCCCACGTTGTCCCACGTTGTTCCATGGTTTCCCACGTTGTCCCACGTTGTCCCACGTTGTCCCACGGTGTCCAACGATGTCCAACGGTGTCCAACGGTGTCCAACGGTGTCCAACGGTGTCCCACGTTGTCCCACGTTGTCCCACGTTGTCCCACGGTGTCCAACGATGTCCAACGGTGTCCCACGATGTCCCACGTTGTCCAACGATGTCCAACGGTGTCCCACGTTGTCCAACGGTGTCCCACGTTGTCCAACGGTGTCCCACGTTGTCCCACGTTGTCCCACGTTGTCCCACGTTGTCCCACGTTGTCCCACGTTGTCCCACGGTGTCCAACGATGTCCAACGGTGTCCCACGTTGTCCCACGTTGTCCCACGGTGTCCAACGATGTCCAACGGTGTCCCACGTTGTCCCACGTTGTTCCATGGTTTCCCACGTTGTCCCACGTTGTCCCACGTTGTCCCACGGTGTCCAACGATGTCCAACGGTGTCCAACGGTGTCCCACGGTGTCCAACGGTGTCCCACGGTGTCCAACGGTGTCCCACGTTGTCCCACGTTGTCCCACGTTGTCCCACGTTGTCCCACGTTGTCCAACGGTGTCCCACGGTGTCCAACGGTGTCCCACGTTGTCCCACGTTGTCCCACGTTGTCCCACGTTGTCCCACGTTGTCCCACGTTGTCCCACGGTGTCCAACGGTGTCCAACGATGTCCAACGGTGTCCAACGGTGTCCCACGATGTCCACCGATGTCCAATGGTGTCCAACGGTGTCCAACGGTGTCCCACGGTGTCCCACGTTGTCCCACGTTGTCCCACGTTGTCCCACGTTGTCCCACGTTGTCCCACGATGTCCCACGTTGTCCCACGTTGTCCCACGTTGTCCCACGTTGTCCCACGTTGTCCCACGGTGTCCAACGATGTCCAACGGTGTCCAACGGTGTCCCACGGTGTCCAACGGTGTCCCACGTTGTCCCACGTTGTCCCACGTTGTCCCACGTTGTCCCACGTTGTCCCACGTTGTCCCACGTTGTCCCACGTTGTCCAACGATGTCCAACGGTGTCCCACGTTGTCCCACGTTGTTCCATGGTTTCCCACGTTGTCCCACGTTGTCCCACGTTGTCCCACGGTGTCCAACGATGTCCAACGGTGTCCAACGGTGTCCAACGGTGTCCAACGGTGTCCCACGTTGTCCCACGTTGTCCCACGTTGTCCCACGGTGTCCAACGATGTCCAACGGTGTCCCACGATGTCCCACGTTGTCCAACGATGTCCAACGGTGTCCCACGTTGTCCAACGGTGTCCCACGTTGTCCAACGGTGTCCCACGTTGTCCCACGTTGTCCCACGTTGTCCCACGTTGTCCCACGTTGTCCCACGTTGTCCCACGTTGTCCCACGGTGTCCAACGATGTCCAACGGTGTCCCACGTTGTCCCACGTTGTCCCACGGTGTCCAACGATGTCCAACGTTGTCCCACGTTGTCCCACGTTGTTCCATGGTTTCCCACGTTGTCCCACGTTGTCCGACGTTGTCCCACGGTGTCCAACGATGTCCAACGGTGTCCAACGGTGTCCCACGGTGTCCAACGGTGTCCCACGGTGTCCAACGGTGTCCCACGTTGTCCCACGTTGTCCCACGTTGTCCCACGTTGTCCCACGTTGTCCAACGGTGTCCCACGGTGTCCAACGGTGTCCCACGTTGTCCCACGTTGTCCCACGTTGTCCCACGTTGTCCCACGTTGTCCCACGTTGTCCCACGGTGTCCCACGTTGTCCCACGTTGTCCCACGTTGTCCCACGGTGTCCAACGATGTCCAACGGTGTCCTACGTTGTCCCACGTTGTCCCACGGTGTCCAACGATGTCCAACGGTGTCCCACGTTGTCCCACGTTGTTCCATGGTTTCCCACGTTGTCCCACGTTGTCCCACGTTGTCCCACGGTGTCCAACGATGTCCAACGGTGTCCAACGGTGTCCCACGGTGTCCAACGGTGTCCCACGGTGTCCAACGGTGTCCCACGTTGTCCCACGTTGTCCCACGTTGTCCCACGTTGTCCCACGTTGTCCAACGGTGTCCCACGGTGTCCAACGGTGTCCCACGTTGTCCCACGTTGTCCCACGTTGTCCCACGTTGTCCCACGTTGTCCCACGTTGTCCCACGTTGTCCCACGGTGTCCAACGGTGTCCAACGATGTCCAACGGTCTCCAACGGTGTCCCACGATGTCCACCGATGTCCAATGGTGTCCAACGGTGTCCAACGGTGTCCCACGGTGTCCAACGATGTCCAACGGTGTCCAACGATGTCCAACGGTGTCCCACGTTGTCCCACGTTGTCCCACGTTGTCCCACGGTGTCCAACGATGTCCAACGGTGTCCCACGTTGTCCCACGTTGTCCCACGGTGTCCAACGATGTCCAACGTTGTCCCACGTTGTCCCACGTTGTTCCATGGTTTCCCACGTTGTCCCACGTTGTCCGACGTTGTCCCACGGTGTCCAACGATGTCCAACGGTGTCCAACGGTGTCCCACGGTGTCCAACGGTGTCCCACGGTGTCCAACGGTGTCCCACGTTGTCCCACGTTGTCCCACGTTGTCCCACGTTGTCCCACGTTGTCCAACGGTGTCCCACGGTGTCCAACGGTGTCCCACGTTGTCCCACGTTGTCCCACGTTGTCCCACGTTGTCCCACGTTGTCCCACGTTGTCCCACGTTGTCCCACGGTGTCCAACGGTGTCCAACGATGTCCAACGATGTCCAACGGTGTCCAACGGTGTCCCACGTTGTCCCACGTTGTCCCACGTTGTCCCACGGTGTCCAACGATGTCCAACGGTGTCCCACGTTGTCCAACGGTGTCCCACGTTGTCCCACGTTGTCCCACGTTGTCCCACGTTGTCCCACGTTGTCCCACGTTGTCCCACGTTGTCCCACGGTGTCCAACGATGTCCAACGGTGTCCCACGTTGTCCCACGTTGTCCCACGGTGTCCAACGATGTCCAACGGTGTCCCACGTTGTCCCACGTTGTTCCATGGTTTCCCACGTTGTCCCACGTTGTCCCACGTTGTCCCACGGTGTCCAACGATGTCCAACGGTGTCCAACGGTGTCCCACGGTGTCCAACGGTGTCCCACGGTGTCCAACGGTGTCCCACGTTGTCCCACGTTGTCCCACGTTGTCCCACGTTGTCCCACGTTGTCCAACGGTGTCCCACGGTATCCAACGGTGTCCCACGTTGTCCCACGTTGTCCCACGTTGTCCCACGTTGTCCCACGTTGTCCCACGTTGTCCCACGTTGTCCCACGGTGTCCAACGGTGTCCAACGATGTCCAACGGTGTCCAACGGTGTCCCACGATGTCCACCGATGTCCAATGGTGTCCAACGGTGTCCAACGGTGTCCCACGGTGTCCAACGATGTCCAACGGTGTCCAACGATGTCCAACGGTGTCCCACGTTGTCCCACGTTGTCCCACGTTGTCCCACGGTGTCCAACGATGTCCAACGGTGTCCAACGATGTCCAACGGTGTCCCACGATGTCCAACGATGTCCAACGATGTCCAACGGTGTCCAACGGTGTCCCACGTTGTCCCACGTTGTCCCACGGTGTCCAACGATGTCCAACGGTGTCCCACGTTGTCCAACGGTGTCCCACGTTGTCCCACGTTGTCCCACGTTGTCCCACGTTGTCCCACGTTGTCCCACGATGTCCCACGTTGTCCCACGTTGTCCCACGTTGTCCCACGTTGTCCCACGTTGTCCCACGTTGTCCCACGTTGTCCCACGTTGTCCCACGTTGTCCCACGACGTCCCACGTTGTCCCACGTTGTCCCACGTCGTCCCACGTTGTCCCACGTTGTCCCACGTTGTCCCACGTTGTCCCACGTTGTCCCACGTTGTCCCACGTTGTCCCACGTTGTCCCACGTTGTCCCACGGTGTCCAACGGTGTCCAACGGTGTCCAACGGTGTCCAACGATGTCCAACGATGTCCAACGGTGTCCCACGTTGTCCCACGTTGTCCCACGTTGTCCCACGTTGTCCCACGTTGTTCCATGGTTTCCCACGTTGTCCCACGTTGTCCCACGTTGTCCCACGTTGTCCCACGTTGTCCCACGTTGTCCCACGTTGTCCCACGTTGTCCCACGGTGTCCAACGGTGTCCCACGTTGTCCCACGTTGTCCCACGGTGTCCAACGATGTCCAACGGTGTCCCACGTTATCCCACGTTGTCCCACGTTGTCCCACGTTGTCCCACGTTGTCCCACGGTGTCCAACGATGTCCAACGGTGTCCAACGATGTCCAACGGTGTCCCACGATGTCCAACGATGTCCAACGATGTCCAACGGTGTCCAACGGTGTCCCACGTTGTCCCACGTTGTCCCACGTTGTCCCACGGTGTCCAACGATGTCCAACGGTGTCCCACGTTGTCCAACGGTGTCCCACGTTGTCCCACGTTGTCCCACGTTGTCCCACGGTGTCCAACGATGTCCAACGGTGTCCAACGGTGTCCAACGGTGTCCAACGGTGTCCCACGTTGTCCCACGTTGTCCCACGTTGTCCCACGGTGTCCAACGATGTCCAACGGTGTCCCACGTTGTCCCACGTTGTCCCACGTTGTCCCACGTTGTCCCACGTTGTCCCACGATGTCCCACGTTGTCCCACGTTGTCCCACGTTGTCCCACGTTGTCCCACGTTGTCCCACGTTGTCCAACGGTGTCCAACGGTGTCCAACGGTGTCCCACGGTGTCCAACGGTGTCCCACGTTGTCCCACGTTGTCCCACGTTGTCCCACGTTGTCCCACGTTGTCCCACGTTGTCCAACGATGTCCAACGGTGTCGCACGTTGTCCCACGTTGTTCCATGGTTTCCCACGTTGTCCCACGTTGTCCCACGTTGTCCCACGGTGTCCAACGATGTCCAACGGTGTCCAACGGTGTCCAACGGTGTCCAACGGTGTCCCACGTTGTCCCACGTTGTCCCACGTTGTCCCACGGTGTCCAACGATGTCCAACGGTGTCCCACGTTGTCCCACGTTGTCCCACGTTGTCCCACGTTGTCCCACGTTGTCCCACGTTGTCCCACGTTGTCCCACGTTGTCCCACGGTGTCCAACGATGTCCAACGGTGTCCAACGGTGTCCCACGGTGTCCAACGGTGTCCCACGTTGTCCCACGTTGTCCCACGTTGTCCCACGTTGTCCCACGTTGTCCCACGTTGTCCAACGATGTCCAACGGTGTCCCACGTTGTCCCACGTTGTCCCACGTTGTCCCACGTTGTCCCACGTTGTCCCACGTTGTCCCACGTTGTCCCACGTTGTCCCACGTTGTCCCACGTTGTCCCACGTTGTCCCACGGTGTCCAACGGTGTCCAACGATGTCCCACGTTGTCCCACGTTGTCCCACGTTGTCCCACGTTGTCCCACGTTGTCCCACGTTGTCCCACGTTGTCCCACGTTGTCCCACGTTGTCCCACGTTGTCCCACGTTGTCCCACGTTGTCCCACGTTGTCCCACGTTGTCCCACGGTGTCCAACGGTGTCCAACGATGTCCAACGGTGTCCAACGGTGTCCCACGATGTCCCCCCATGTCCAACGGTGTCCAACGGTGTCCAACGGTGTCCAACGGTGTCCAACGATTTTCCAACGATGTCCAACGATGTCCAACGGTGTCCAACGATGTCCAACGATGTCCAACGGTGTCCCACGATGTCCAACGATGTCCAACGATGTCCAACGGTGTCCAACGGTGTCCCACGTTGTCCCACGTTGTCCCACGTTGTCCCACGGTGTCCCACGATGTCCAACGGTGTCCCACGTTGTCCCACGTTGTCCCACGTTGTCCCACGGTGTCCAACGATGTCCAACGGTGTCCAACGGTGTCCCACGGTGTCCAACGGTGTCCCACGTTGTCCCACGTTGTCCCACGTTGTCCCACGTTGTCCCACGTTGTCCCACGTTGTCCCACGTTGTCCCACGTTGTCCAACGATGTCCAACGGTGTCCCACGTTGTCCCACGTTGTTCCATGGTTTCCCACGTTGTCCCACGTTGTCCCACGTTGTCCCACGGTGTCCAACGATGTCCAACGGTGTCCAACGGTGTCCAACGGTGTCCAACGGTGTCCCACGTTGTCCCACGTTGTCCCACGTTGTCCCACGTTGTCCCACGTTGTCCCACGTTGTCCCACGTTGTCCCACGGTGTCCAACGGTGTCCAACGATGTCCAACGGTCTCCAACGGTGTCCCACGATGTCCACCGATGTCCAATGGTGTCCAACGGTGTCCAACGGTGTCCCACGGTGTCCAACGATGTCCAACGGTGTCCAACGATGTCCAACGGTGTCCCACGTTGTCCCACGTTGTCCCACGTTGTCCCACGGTGTCCAACGATGTCCAACGGTGTCCCACGTTGTCCCACGTTGTCCCACGGTGTCCAACGATGTCCAACGTTGTCCCACGTTGTCCCACGTTGTTCCATGGTTTCCCACGTTGTCCCACGTTGTCCGACGTTGTCCCACGGTGTCCAACGATGTCCAACGGTGTCCAACGGTGTCCCACGGTGTCCAACGGTGTCCCACGGTGTCCAACGGTGTCCCACGTTGTCCCACGTTGTCCCACGTTGTCCCACGTTGTCCCACGTTGTCCAACGGTGTCCCACGGTGTCCAACGGTGTCCCACGTTGTCCCACGTTGTCCCACGTTGTCCCACGTTGTCCCACGTTGTCCCACGTTGTCCCACGTTGTCCCACGGTGTCCAACGGTGTCCAACGATGTCCAACGATGTCCAACGGTGTCCAACGGTGTCCCACGTTGTCCCACGTTGTCCCACGTTGTCCCACGGTGTCCAACGATGTCCAACGGTGTCCCACGTTGTCCAACGGTGTCCCACGTTTTCCCACGTTGTCCCACGTTGTCCCACGTTGTCCCACGTTGTCCCACGTTGTCCCACGTTGTCCCACGGTGTCCAACGATGTCCAACGGTGTCCCACGTTGTCCCACGTTGTCCCACGGTGTCCAACGATGTCCAACGGTGTCCCACGTTGTCCCACGTTGTTCCATGGTTTCCCACGTTGTCCCACGTTGTCCCACGTTGTCCCACGGTGTCCAACGATGTCCAACGGTGTCCAACGGTGTCCCACGGTGTCCAACGGTGTCCCACGGTGTCCAACGGTGTCCCACGTTGTCCCACGTTGTCCCACGTTGTCCCACGTTGTCCCACGTTGTCCAACGGTGTCCCACGGTATCCAACGGTGTCCCACGTTGTCCCACGTTGTCCCACGTTGTCCCACGTTGTCCCACGTTGTCCCACGTTGTCCCACGTTGTCCCACGGTGTCCAACGGTGTCCAACGATGTCCAACGGTGTCCAACGGTGTCCCACGATGTCCACCGATGTCCAATGGTGTCCAACGGTGTCCAACGGTGTCCCACGGTGTCCAACGATGTCCAACGGTGTCCAACGATGTCCAACGGTGTCCCACGTTGTCCCACGTTGTCCCACGTTGTCCCACGGTGTCCAACGATGTCCAACGGTGTCCAACGGTGTCCCACGTTGTCCCACGTTGTCCCACGTTGTCCCACGTTGTCCCACGTTGTCCAACGGTGTCCCACGGTATCCAACGGTGTCCCACGTTGTCCCACGTTGTCCCACGTTGTCCCACGTTGTCCCACGTTGTCCCACGTTGTCCCACGTTGTCCCACGGTGTCCAACGGTGTCCAACGATGTCCAACGGTGTCCAACGGTGTCCCACGATGTCCACCGATGTCCAATGGTGTCCAACGGTGTCCAACGGTGTCCCACGGTGTCCAACGATGTCCAACGGTGTCCAACGATGTCCAACGGTGTCCCACGTTGTCCCACGTTGTCCCACGTTGTCCCACGGTGTCCAACGATGTCCAACGGTGTCCAACGATGTCCAACGGTGTCCCACGATGTCCAACGATGTCCAACGATGTCCAACGGTGTCCAACGGTGTCCCACGTTGTCCCACGTTGTCCCACGGTGTCCAACGATGTCCAACGGTGTCCCACGTTGTCCAACGGTGTCCCACGTTGTCCCACGTTGTCCCACGTTGTCCCACGTTGTCCCACGTTGTCCCACGATGTCCCACGTTGTCCCACGTTGTCCCACGTTGTCCCACGTTGTCCCACGTTGTCCCACGTTGTCCCACGTTGTCCCACGTTGTCCCACGTTGTCCCACGACGTCCCACGTTGTCCCACGTTGTCCCACGTCGTCCCACGTTGTCCCACGTTGTCCCACGTTGTCCCACGGTGTCCAACGGTGTCCAACGGTGTCCAACGGTGTCCAACGATGTCCAACGATGTCCAACGGTGTCCCACGTTGTCCCACGTTGTCCCACGTTGTCCCACGTTGTCCCACGTTGTTCCATGGTTTCCCACGTTGTCCCACGTTGTCCCACGTTGTCCCACGTTGTCCCACGTTGTCCCACGTTGTCCCACGTTGTCCCACGTTGTCCCACGGTGTCCAACGGTGTCCCACGGTGTCCAACGGTGTCCCACGTTGTCCCACGTTGTCCCACGGTGTCCAACGATGTCCAACGGTGTCCCACGTTATCCCACGTTGTCCCACGTTGTCCCACGTTGTCCCACGTTGTCCCACGGTGTCCAACGATGTCCAACGGTGTCCAACGATGTCCAACGGTGTCCCACGATGTCCAACGATGTCCAACGATGTCCAACGGTGTCCAACGGTGTCCCACGTTGTCCCACGTTGTCCCACGTTGTCCCACGGTGTCCAACGATGTCCAACGGTGTCCCACGTTGTCCAACGGTGTCCCACGTTGTCCCACGTTGTCCCACGTTGTCCCACGGTGTCCAACGATGTCCAACGGTGTCCAACGGTGTCCAACGGTGTCCAACGGTGTCCCACGTTGTCCCACGTTGTCCCACGTTGTCCCACGGTGTCCAACGATGTCCAACGGTGTCCCACGTTGTCCCACGTTGTCCCACGTTGTCCCACGTTGTCCCACGTTGTCCCACGATGTCCCACGTTGTCCCACGTTGTCCCACGTTGTCCCACGTTGTCCCACGTTGTCCCACGTTGTCCAACGGTGTCCAACGGTGTCCAACGGTGTCCCACGGTGTCCAACGGTGTCCCACGTTGTCCCACGTTGTCCCACGTTGTCCCACGTTGTCCCACGTTGTCCCACGTTGTCCAACGATGTCCAACGGTGTCGCACGTTGTCCCACGTTGTTCCATGGTTTCCCACGTTGTCCCACGTTGTCCCACGTTGTCCCACGGTGTCCAACGATGTCCAACGGTGTCCAACGGTGTCCAACGGTGTCCAACGGTGTCCCACGTTGTCCCACGTTGTCCCACGTTGTCCCACGGTGTCCAACGATGTCCAACGGTGTCCCACGTTGTCCCACGTTGTCCCACGTTGTCCCACGTTGTCCCACGTTGTCCCACGTTGTTCCATGGTTTCCCACGTTGTCCCACGTTGTCCCACGTTGTCCCACGGTGTCCAACGATGTCCAACGGTGTCCAACGGTGTCCCACGGTGTCCAACGGTGTCCCACGTTGTCCCACGTTGTCCCACGTTGTCCCACGTTGTCCCACGTTGTCCCACGTTGTCCCACGTTGTCCCACGTTGTCCCACGTTGTCCCACGTTGTCCCACGTTGTCCAACGGTGTCCAACGGTGTCCAACGATGTCCAACGGTGTCCAACGGTGTCCCACGGTGTCCCACGTTGTCCCACGTTGTCCAACGATGTCCAACGGTGTCCCACGTTGTCCAACGGTGTCCAACGGTGTCCAACGGTGTCTAACGGTGTCCCACGTTGTCCCACGTTGTCCCACGTTGTCCCACGTTGTCCCACGATGTCCTACGTTGTCCAACGATGTCCAACGGTGTCCCACGTTGTCCCACGTTGTCCTACGTTGCCCCACGTTGTCCCACGTTGTCCCACGGTGTCCAACGGTGTCCAACGATGTCCAACGGTGTCCAACGGTGTCCCACGATGTCCCCCCATGTCCAACGGTGTCCAACGGTGTCCAACGGTGTCCAACGGTGTCCAACGATTTTCCAACGATGTCCAACGATGTCCAACGGTGTCCAACGATGTCCAACGATGTCCAACGGTGTCCCACGATGTCCAACGATGTCCAACGATGTCCAACGGTGTCCAACGGTGTCCCACGTTGTCCCACGTTGTCCCACGTTGTCCCACGGTGTCCAACGATGTCCAACGGTGTCCCACGTTGTCCCACGTTGTCCCACGTTGTCCCACGGTGTCCAACGATGTCCAACGGTGTCCAACGGTGTCCCACGGTGTCCAACGGTGTCCCACGTTGTCCCACGTTGTCCCACGTTGTCCCACGTTGTCCCACGTTGTCCCACGTTGTCCCACGTTGTCCCACGTTGTCCCACGTTGTCCAACGATGTCCAACGGTGTCCCACGTTGTCCCACGTTGTTCCATGGTTTCCCACGTTGTCCCACGTTGTCCCACGTTGTCCCACGGTGTCCAACGATGTCCAACGGTGTCCAACGGTGTCCAACGGTGTCCAACGGTGTCCCACGTTGTCCCACGTTGTCCCACGTTGTCCCACGGTGTCCAACGATGTCCAACGGTGTCCCACGATGTCCCACGTTGTCCAACGATGTCCAACGGTGTCCCACGTTGTCCAACGGTGTCCCACGTTGTCCAACGGTGTCCCACGTTGTCCCACGTTGTCCCACGTTGTCCCACGTTGTCCCACGTTGTCCCACGTTGTCCCACGGTGTCCAACGATGTCCAACGGTGTCCCACGTTGTCCCACGTTGTCCCACGGTGTCCAACGATGTCCAACGGTGTCCCACGTTGTCCCACGTTGTTCCATGGTTTCCCACGTTGTCCCACGTTGTCCCACGTTGTCCCACGGTGTCCAACGATGTCCAACGGTGTCCAACGGTGTCCCACGGTGTCCAACGGTGTCCCACGGTGTCCCACGGTGTCCCACGTTGTCCCACGTTGTCCCACGTTGTCCCACGTTGTCCCACGTTGTCCAACGGTGTCCCACGGTGTCCAACGGTGTCCCACGTTGTCCCACGTTGTCCCACGTTGTCCCACGTTGTCCCACGTTGTCCCACGTTGTCCCACGTTGTCCCACGGTGTCCAACGGTGTCCAACGATGTCCAACGGTGTCCAACGGTGTCCCACGATGTCCACCGATGTCCAATGGTGTCCAACGGTGTCCAACGGTGTCCCACGGTGTCCCACGTTGTCCCACGTTGTCCCACGTTGTCCCACGTTGTCCCACGTTGTCCCACGATGTCCCACGTTGTCCCACGTTGTCCCACGTTGTCCCACGTTGTCCCACGTTGTCCCACGTTGTCCAACGATGTCCAACGGTGTCCCACGTTGTCCCACGTTGTTCCATGGTTTCCCACGTTGTCCCACGTTGTCCCACGTTGTCCCACGGTGTCCAACGATGTCCAACGGTGTCCCACGTTGTCCCACGGTGTCCAACGATGTCCAACGGTGTCCAACGGTGTCCCACGGTGTCCAACGGTGTCCCACGTTGTCCCACGTTGTCCCACGTTGTCCCACGTTGTCCCACGTTGTCCCACGTTGTCCCACGTTGTCCAACGATGTCCAACGGTGTCCCACGTTGTCCCACGTTGTTCCATGGTTTCCCACGTTGTCCCACGTTGTCCCACGTTGTCCCACGGTGTCCAACGATGTCCAACGGTGTCCAACGGTGTCCAACGGTGTCCAACGGTGTCCCACGTTGTCCCACGTTGTCCCACGTTGTCCCACGGTGTCCAACGGTGTCCAACGGTGTCCCACGTTGTCCCACGTTGTCCAACGATGTCCAACGGTGTCCCACGTTGTCCAACGGTGTCCCACGTTGTCCAACGGTGTCCCACGTTGTCCCACGTTGTCCCACGTTGTCCCACGTTGTCCCACGTTGTCCCACGTTGTCCCACGTTGTCCCACGGTGTCCAACGATGTCCAACGGTGTCCCACGTTGTCCCACGTTGTCCCACGGTGTCCAACGATGTCCAACGTTGTCCCACGTTGTCCCACGTTGTTCCATGGTTTCCCACGTTGTCCCACGTTGTCCGACGTTGTCCCACGGTGTCCAACGATGTCCAACGGTGTCCAACGGTGTCCCACGGTGTCCAACGGTGTCCCACGGTGTCCAACGGTGTCCCACGTTGTCCCACGTTGTCCCACGTTGTCCCACGTTGTCCCACGTTGTCCAACGGTGTCCCACGGTGTCCAACGGTGTCCCACGTTGTCCCACGTTGTCCCACGTTGTCCCACGTTGTCCCACGTTGTCCCACGTTGTCCCACGTTGTCCCACGGTGTCCCACGTTGTCCCACGTTGTCCCACGTTGTCCCACGGTGTCCAACGATGTCCAACGGTGTCCTACGTTGTCCCACGTTGTCCAACGGTGTCCCACGGTGTCCAACGGTGTCCCACGTTGTCCCACGTTGTCCCACGTTGTCCCACGTTGTCCCACGTTGTCCCACGTTGTCCCACGTTGTCCCACGGTGTCCAACGGTGTCCAACGATGTCCAACGGTCTCCAACGGTGTCCCACGATGTCCACCGATGTCCAATGGTGTCCAACGGTGTCCAACGGTGTCCCACGGTGTCCAACGATGTCCAACGGTGTCCAACGATGTCCAACGGTGTCCCACGTTGTCCCACGTTGTCCCACGTTGTCCCACGGTGTCCAACGATGTCCAACGGTGTCCCACGTTGTCCCACGTTGTCCCACGGTGTCCAACGATGTCCAACGTTGTCCCACGTTGTCCCACGTTGTTCCATGGTTTCCCACGTTGTCCCACGTTGTCCGACGTTGTCCCACGGTGTCCAACGATGTCCAACGGTGTCCAACGGTGTCCCACGGTGTCCAACGGTGTCCCACGGTGTCCAACGGTGTCCCACGTTGTCCCACGTTGTCCCACGTTGTCCCACGTTGTCCCACGTTGTCCAACGGTGTCCCACGGTGTCCAACGGTGTCCCACGTTGTCCCACGTTGTCCCACGTTGTCCCACGTTGTCCCACGTTGTCCCACGTTGTCCCACGTTGTCCCACGGTGTCCAACGGTGTCCAACGATGTCCAACGATGTCCAACGGTGTCCAACGGTGTCCCACGTTGTCCCACGTTGTCCCACGTTGTCCCACGGTGTCCAACGATGTCCAACGGTGTCCCACGTTGTCCAACGGTGTCCCACGTTGTCCCACGTTGTCCCACGTTGTCCCACGTTGTCCCACGTTGTCCCACGTTGTCCCACGTTGTCCCACGTTGTCCAACGATGTCCAACGGTGTCCCACGTTGTCCCACGTTGTCCCACGGTGTCCAACGATGTCCAACGGTGTCCCACGTTGTCCCACGTTGTTCCATGGTTTCCCACGTTGTCCCACGTTGTCCCACGTTGTCCCACGGTGTCCAACGATGTCCAACGGTGTCCAACGGTGTCCCACGGTGTCCAACGGTGTCCCACGGTGTCCAACGGTGTCCCACGTTGTCCCACGTTGTCCCACGTTGTCCCACGTTGTCCCACGTTGTCCAACGGTGTCCCACGGTATCCAACGGTGTCCCACGTTGTCCCACGTTGTCCCACGTTGTCCCACGTTGTCCCACGTTGTCCCACGTTGTCCCACGTTGTCCCACGGTGTCCAACGGTGTCCAACGATGTCCAACGGTGTCCAACGGTGTCCCACGATGTCCACCGATGTCCAATGGTGTCCAACGGTGTCCAACGGTGTCCCACGGTGTCCAACGATGTCCAACGGTGTCCAACGATGTCCAACGGTGTCCCACGTTGTCCCACGTTGTCCCACGTTGTCCCACGGTGTCCAACGATGTCCAACGGTGTCCAACGATGTCCAACGGTGTCCCACGATGTCCAACGATGTCCAACGATGTCCAACGGTGTCCAACGGTGTCCCACGTTGTCCCACGTTGTCCCACGGTGTCCAACGATGTCCAACGGTGTCCCACGTTGTCCAACGGTGTCCCACGTTGTCCCACGTTGTCCCACGTTGTCCCACGTTGTCCCACGTTGTCCCACGTTGTCCCACGTTGTCCCACGTTGTCCCACGTTGTCCCACGTTGTCCCACGTTGTCCCACGTTGTCCCACGTTGTCCCACGTTGTCCCACGTTGTCCCACGACGTCCCACGTTGTCCCACGTTGTCCCACGTCGTCCCACGTTGTCCCACGTTGTCCCACGTTGTCCCACGTTGTCCCACGTTGTCCCACGTTGTCCCACGTTGTCCCACGTTGTCCCACGTTGTCCCACGGTGTCCAACGGTGTCCAACGGTGTCCAACGGTGTCCAACGATGTCCAACGATGTCCAACGGTGTCCCACGTTGTCCCACGTTGTCCCACGTTGTCCCACGTTGTCCCACGTTGTTCCATGGTTTCCCACGTTGTCCCACGTTGTCCCACGTTGTCCCACGTTGTCCCACGTTGTCCCACGTTGTCCCACGTTGTCCCACGTTGTCCCACGGTGTCCAACGGTGTCCCACGTTGTCCCACGTTGTCCCACGGTGTCCAACGATGTCCAACGGTGTCCCACGTTATCCCACGTTGTCCGACGTTGTCCCACGTTGTCCCACGTTGTCCCACGGTGTCCAACGATGTCCAACGGTGTCCAACGATGTCCAACGGTGTCCCACGATGTCCAACGATGTCCAACGATGTCCAACGGTGTCCAACGGTGTCCCACGTTGTCCCACGTTGTCCCACGTTGTCCCACGGTGTCCAACGATGTCCAACGGTGTCCCACGTTGTCCAACGGTGTCCCACGTTGTCCCACGTTGTCCCACGTTGTCCCACGTTGTCCCACGTTGTCCCACGTTGTCCCACGGTGTCCAACGGTGTCCCACGTTGTCCCACGTTGTCCCACGGTGTCCAACGATGTCCAACGGTGTCCCACGTTATCCCACGTTGTCCCACGTTGTCCCACGTTGTCCCACGTTGTCCCACGGTGTCCAACGATGTCCAACGGTGTCCAACGATGTCCAACGGTGTCCCACGATGTCCAACGATGTCCACCGATGTCCAACGGTGTCCAACGGTGTCCCACGTTGTCCCACGTTGTCCCACGTTGTCCCACGTTGTCCCACGTTGTCCCACGTTGTCCCACGGTGTCCAACGGTGTCCCACGTTGTCCCACGTTGTCCCACGGTGTCCAACGATGTCCAACGGTGTCCCACGTTGTCCCACGTTGTCCCACGTTGTCCCACGTTGTCCCACGTTGTCCCACGTTGTCCAACGGTGTCCAACGGTGTCCAACGATGTCCAACGGTGTCCAACGGTGTCCCACGGTGTCCCACGTTGTCCCACGTTGTCCAACGATGTCCAACGGTGTCCCACGTTGTCCAACGGTGTCCAACGGTGTCCAACGGTGTCTAACGGTGTCCCACGTTGTCCCACGTTGTCCCACGTTGTCCCACGTTGTCCCACGATGTCCTACGTTGTCCAACGATGTCCAACGGTGTCCCACGTTGTCCCACGTTGTCCTACGTTGCCCCACGTTGTCCCACGTTGTCCCACGTTGTCCCACGTTGTCCCACGTTGTCCCACGGTGTCCAACGGTGTCCCACGTTGTCCCACGTTGTCCCACGTTGTCCCACGTTGTCCCACGATGTCCCACGTTGTTCAACGATGTCCAACGGTGTCCCACGTTGTCCCACGTTGTCCTACGTTGTCCCACGTTGTCCCACGTTGTCCCACGTTGTTCCATGGTTTCCCACGTTGTCCCACGTTGTCCCACGTTGTCCCACGGTGTCCAACGATGTCCAACGGTGTCCAACGGTGTCCCACGGTGTCCAACGGTGTCCCACGTTGTCCCACGTTGTCCCACGTTGTCCCACGTTGTCCCACGTTGTCCCACGTTGTCCCACGTTGTCCCACGTTGTCCCACGTTGTCCCACGTTGTCCCACGTTGTCCCACGATGTCCCACGTTGTCCAACGATGTCCAACGGTGTCCCACGTTGTCCAACGGTGTCCAACGGTGTCCCACGGTGTCCAACGGTGTCCAACGGTGTCCAACGATGTCCAACGGTGTCCAACGGTGTCCCACGTTGTCCCACGTTGTCCCACGGTGTCCAACGATGTCCAACGGTGTCCCACGTTGTCCCACGTTGTCCCACGTTGTCCCACGTTGTCCCACGTTGTTCCATGGTTTCCCACGTTGTCCCACGTTGTCCCACGTTGTCCCACGGTGTCCAACGATGTCCAACGGTGTCCAACGGTGTCCCACGGTGTCCAACGGTGTCCCACGTTGTCCCACGTTGTCCCACGTTGTCCGACGTTGTCCCACGTTGTCCAACGGTGTCCCACGGTGTCCAACGGTGTCCCACGTTGTCCCACGTAGTCCCACGTTGTCCCACGTTGTCCAACGGTGTCCCACGGTGTCCAACGGTGTCCCACGTTGTCCCACGTTGTCCAACGGTGTCCAACGATGTCCAACGGTGTCCAACGGTGTCCCACGTTGTCCCACGTTGTCCCACGTTGTCCCACGGTGTCCAACGGTGTCCAACGATGTCCAACGGTGTCCAAAGGTGTCCCACGATGTCCACCGATGTCCAATGGTGTCCAACGGTGTCCAACGGTGTCCCACGGTGTCCAACGATGTCCAACGGTGTCCAACGGTGTCCCACGGTGTCCAACGGTGTCCAACGGTGTCCCACGGTGTCCAACGGTGTCCCACGTTGTCCCACGTTGTCCCACGTTGTCCCACGTTGTCCCACGATGTCCTACGTTGTCCAACGATGTCCAACGGTGTCCCACGTTGTCCCACGTTGTCCTACGTTGCCCCACGTTGTCCCACGTTGTCCCACGTTGTCCCACGTTGTCCCACGGTGTCCAACGGTGTCCAAAGGTGTCCCACGATGTCCACCGATGTCCAATGGTGTCCAACGGTGTCCAACGGTGTCCCACGGTGTCCAACGATGTCCAACGGTGTCCAACGATGTCCAACGGTGTCCCACGTTGTCCCACGTTGTCCCACGTTGTCCCACGTTGTCCCACGTTGTCCCACGTTGTTCCATGGTTTCCCACGTTGTCCCACGTTGTCCCACGTTGTCCCACGGTGTCCAACGATGTCCAACGGTGTCCCACGTTGTCCCACGTTGTCCCACGTTGTCCCACGTTGTCCCACGTTGTCCAACGGTGTCCCACGGTGTCCAACGGTGTCCCACGTTGTCCCACGTTGTCCCACGTTGTCCCACGTTGTCCCACGTTGTCCCACGTTGTCCCACGTTGTCCCACGGTGTCCAACGATGTCCAACGGTGTCCCACGTTATCCCACGTTGTTCCATGGTTTCCCACGTTGTCCCACGTTGTCCCACGTTGTCCCACGGTGTCCAACGATGTCCAACGGTGTCCAACGGTGTCCCACGGTGTCCAACGGTGTCCCACGTTGTCCCACGTTGTCCCACGTTGTCCCACGTTGTCCCACGTTGTCCCACGTTGTCCAACGGTGTCCCACGGTGTCCAACGGTGTCCCACGTTGTCCCACGTTGTCCCACGTTGTCCCACGTTGTCCCACGTTGTCCCACGTTGTCCCACGTTGTCCCACCGTGTCCAACGGTGTCCAACGATGTCCAACGGTGTCCAACGGTGTCCCACGTTGTCCCACGTTGTCCCACGGTGTCCAACGATGTCCAACGGTGTCCCACGTTGTCCCACGTTGTCCCACGTTGTCCCACGTTGTCCCACGTTGTCCCACGTTGTCCCACGTTGTCCCACGTTGTCCAACGGTGTGCCACGTTGTCCCACGTTGTCCCACGGTGTCCAACGATGTCCAACGGTGTCCCACGTTGTCCCACGTTGTCCCACGTTGTCCCACGTTGTTCCATGGTTTCCCACGTTGTCCCACGTTGTCCCACGTTGTCCCACGGTGTCCAACGATGTCCAACGGTGTCCAACGGTGTCCCACGGTGTCCAACGGTGTCCCACGTTGTCCCACGTTGTCCCACGTAGTCCCACGTTGTCCCACGTTGTCCAACGGTGTCCCACGGTGTCCAACGGTGTCCCACGTTGTCCCACGTTGTCCAACGGTGTCCAACGATGTCCAACGGTGTCCAACGGTGTCCCACGTTGTCCCACGTTGTCCCACGTTGTCCCACGGTGTCCAACGGTGTCCAACGATGTCCAACGGTGTCCAAAGGTGTCCCACGATGTCCACCGATGTCCAATGGTGTCCAACGGTGTCCAACGGTGTCCCACGGTGTCCAACGATGTCCAACGGTGTCCAACGGTGTCCCACGGTGTCCAACGGTGTCCAACGGTGTCCCACGGTGTCCAACGGTGTCCCACGTTGTCCCACGTTGTCCCACGTTGTCCCACGTTGTCCCACGATGTCCTACGTTGTCCAACGATGTCCAACGGTGTCCCACGTTGTCCCACGTTGTCCTACGTTGCCCCACGTTGTCCCACGTTGTCCCACGTTGTCCCACGTTGTCCCACGGTGTCCAACGGTGTCCAAAGGTGTCCCACGTTGTCCCACGTTGTCCCACGTTGTCCCACGTTGTCCCACGGTGTCCAACGGTGTCCCACGTTGTCCCACGTTGTCCCACGTTGTCCCACGTTGTCCCACGATGTCCCACGTTGTTCAACGATGTCCAACGGTGTCCCACGTTGTCCCACGTTGTCCTACGTTGTCCCACGTTGTCCCACGTTGTCCCACGTTGTTCCATGGTTTCCCACGTTGTCCCACGTTGTCCCACGTTGTCCCACGGTGTCCAACGATGTCCAACGGTGTCCAACGGTGTCCCACGGTGTCCAACGGTGTCCCACGTTGTCCCACGTTGTCCCACGTTGTCCCACGTTGTCCCACGTTGTCCCACGTTGTCCCACGTTGTCCCACGTTGTCCCACGTTGTCCCACGTTGTCCCACGTTGTCCCACGATGTCCCACGTTGTCCAACGATGTCCAACGGTGTCCCACGTTGTCCAACGGTGTCCAACGGTGTCCCACGGTGTCCAACGGTGTCCAACGGTGTCCAACGATGTCCAACGGTGTCCAACGGTGTCCCACGTTGTCCCACGTTGTCCCACGGTGTCCAACGATGTCCAACGGTGTCCCACGTTGTCCCACGTTGTCCCACGTTGTCCCACGTTGTCCCACGTTGTTCCATGGTTTCCCACGTTGTCCCACGTTGTCCCACGTTGTCCCACGGTGTCCAACGATGTCCAACGGTGTCCAACGGTGTCCCACGGTGTCCAACGGTGTCCCACGTTGTCCCACGTTGTCCCACGTTGTCCGACGTTGTCCCACGTTGTCCAACGGTGTCCCACGGTGTCCAACGGTGTCCCACGTTGTCCCACGTAGTCCCACGTTGTCCCACGTTGTCCAACGGTGTCCCACGGTGTCCAACGGTGTCCCACGTTGTCCCACGTTGTCCAACGGTGTCCAACGATGTCCAACGGTGTCCAACGGTGTCCCACGTTGTCCCACGTTGTCCCACGTTGTCCCACGGTGTCCAACGGTGTCCAACGATGTCCAACGGTGTCCAAAGGTGTCCCACGATGTCCACCGATGTCCAATGGTGTCCAACGGTGTCCAACGGTGTCCCACGGTGTCCAACGATGTCCAACGGTGTCCAACGGTGTCCCACGGTGTCCAACGGTGTCCAACGGTGTCCCACGGTGTCCAACGGTGTCCCACGTTGTCCCACGTTGTCCCACGTTGTCCCACGTTGTCCCACGATGTCCTACGTTGTCCAACGATGTCCAACGGTGTCCCACGTTGTCCCACGTTGTCCTACGTTGCCCCACGTTGTCCCACGTTGTCCCACGTTGTCCCACGTTGTCCCACGGTGTCCAACGGTGTCCAAAGGTGTCCCACGATGTCCACCGATGTCCAATGGTGTCCAACGGTGTCCAACGATGTCCCACGGTGTCCAACGATGTCCAACGGTGTCCAACGATGTCCAACGGTGTCCCACGTTGTCCCACGTTGTCCCACGTTGTCCCACGTTGTCCCACGTTGTCCCACGTTGTTCCATGGTTTCCCACGTTGTCCCACGTTGTCCCACGTTGTCCCACGGTGTCCAACGATGTCCAACGGTGTCCCACGTTGTCCCACGTTGTCCCACGTTGTCCCACGTTGTCCCACGTTGTCCAACGGTGTCCCACGGTGTCCAACGGTGTCCCACGTTGTCCCACGTTGTCCCACGTTGTCCCACGTTGTCCCACGTTGTCCCACGTTGTCCCACGTTGTCCCACGTTGTCCCACGTTGTCCCACGGTGTCCAACGATGTCCAACGGTGTCCCACGTTATCCCACGTTGTTCCATGGTTTCCCACGTTGTCCCACGTTGTCCCACGTTGTCCCACGGTGTCCAACGATGTCCAACGGTGTCCAACGGTGTCCCACGGTGTCCAACGGTGTCCCACGTTGTCCCACGTTGTCCCACGTTGTCCCACGTTGTCCCACGTTGTCCCACGTTGTCCAACGGTGTCCCACGGTGTCCAACGGTGTCCCACGTTGTCCCACGTTGTCCCACGTTGTCCCACGTTGTCCCACGTTGTCCCACGTTGTCCCACGTTGTCCCACCGTGTCCAACGGTGTCCAACGATGTCCAACGGTGTCCAACGGTGTCCCACGTTGTCCCACGTTGTCCCACGGTGTCCCACGATGTCCCACGGTGTCCCACGTTGTCCCACGTTGTCCCACGTTGTCCCACGTTGTCCCACGTTGTCCCACGTTGTCCCACGTTGTCCCACGTTGTCCAACGGTGTCCCACGTTGTCCCACGTTGTCCCACGGTGTCCAACGATGTCCAACGGTGTCCCACGTTGTCCCACGTTGTCCCACGTTGTCCCACGTTGTTCCATGGTTTCCCACGTTGTCCCACGTTGTCCCACGTTGTCCCACGGTGTCCAACGATGTCCAACGGTGTCCAACGGTGTCCCACGGTGTCCAACGGTGTCCCACGTTGTCCCACGTTGTCCCACGTAGTCCCACGTTGTCCCACGTTGTCCAACGGTGTCCCACGGTGTCCAACGGTGTCCCACGTTGTCCCACGTTGTCCAACGGTGTCCAACGATGTCCAACGGTGTCCAACGGTGTCCCACGTTGTCCCACGTTGTCCCACGTTGTCCCACGGTGTCCAACGGTGTCCAACGATGTCCAACGGTGTCCAAAGGTGTCCCACGATGTCCACCGATGTCCAATGGTGTCCAACGGTGTCCAACGGTGTCCCACGGTGTCCAACGGTGTCCCACGGTGTCCAACGATGTCCAACGGTGTCCAACGGTGTCCCACGGTGTCCAACGGTGTCCAACGGTGTCCCACGGTGTCCAACGGTGTCCCACGTTGTCCCACGTTGTCCCACGTTGTCCCACGTTGTCCCACGATGTCCTACGTTGTCCAACGATGTCCAACGGTGTCCCACGTTGTCCCACGTTGTCCTACGTTGCCCCACGTTGTCCCACGTTGTCCCACGTTGTCCCACGTTGTCCCACGGTGTCCAACGGTGTCCAAAGGTGTCCCACGATGTCCACCGATGTCCAATGGTGTCCAACGGTGTCCAACGGTGTCCCACGGTGTCCAACGATGTCCAACGGTGTCCAACGATGTCCAACGGTGTCCCACGTTGTCCCACGTTGTCCCACGTTGTCCCACGTTGTCCAACGGTGTCCCACGTTGTCCCACGTTGTCCCACGGTGTCCAACGATGTCCAACGGTGTCCCACGTTGTCCCACGTTGTCCCACGTTGTCCCACGTTGTCCCACGTTGTCCCACGTTGTTCCATGGTTTCCCACGTTGTCCCACGTTGTCCCACGTTGTCCCACGGTGTCCAACGATGTCCAACGGTGTCCCACGTTGTCCCACGTTGTCCCACGTTGTCCCACGTTGTCCCACGTTGTCCAACGGTGTCCCACGGTGTCCAACGGTGTCCCACGTTGTCCCACGTTGTCCCACGTTGTCCCACGTTGTCCCACGTTGTCCCACGTTGTCCCACGTTGTCCCACGGTGTCCAACGATGTCCAACGGTGTCCCACGTTGTCCCACGTTGTCCCACGGTGTCCAACGATGTCCAACGGTGTCCCACGTTATCCCACGTTGTTCCATGGTTTCCCACGTTGTCCCACGTTGTCCCACGTTGTCCCACGGTGTCCAACGATGTCCAACGGTGTCCAACGGTGTCCCACGGTGTCCAACGGTGTCCCACGTTGTCCCACGTTGTCCCACGTTGTCCCACGTTGTCCCACGTTGTCCAACGGTGTCCCACGGTGTCCAACGGTGTCCCACGTTGTCCCACGTTGTCCCACGTTGTCCCACGTTGTCCCACGTTGTCCCACGTTGTCCCACGGTGTCCAACGGTGTCCAAAGGTGTCCCACGATGTCCACCGATGTCCAATGGTGTCCAACGGTGTCCAACGGTGTCCCACGGTGTCCAACGATGTCCAACGGTGTCCAACGATGTCCAACGGTGTCCCACGTTGTCCCACGTTGTTCCACGTTGTCCCACGTTGTCCCACGTTGTCCCACGTTGTTCCATGGTTTCCCACGTTGTCCCACGTTGTCCCACGTTGTCCCACGTTGTCCAACGGTGTCCCACGGTGTCCAACGGTGTCCCACGTTGTCCCACGTTGTCCCACGTTGTCCCACGTTGTCCCACGTTGTCCCACGTTGTCCCACGTTGTCCCACGTAGTCCCACGTTGTCCCACGTTGTCCAACGGTGTCCCCCGGTGTCCAACGGTGTCCCACGTTGTCCCACGTTGTCCAACGGTGTCCAACGATGTCCAACGGTGTCCAACGGTGTCCCACGTTGTCCCACGTTGTCCCACGTTGTCCCACGGTGTCCAACGGTGTCCAACGATGTCCAACGGTGTCCAAAGGTGTCCCACGATGTCCACCGATGTCCAATGGTGTCCAACGGTGTCCAACGGTGTCCCACGGTGTCCAACGATGTCCAACGGTGTCCAACGGTGTCCCACGGTGTCCAACGGTGTCCAACGGTGTCCCACGGTGTCCAACGGTGTCCCACGTTGTCCCACGTTGTCCCACGTTGTCCCACGTTGTCCCACGATGTCCTACGTTGTCCAACGATGTCCAACGGTGTCCCACGTTGTCCCACGTTGTCCTACGTTGCCCCACGTTGTCCCACGTTGTCCCACGTTGTCCCACGTTGTCCCACGGTGTCCAACGGTGTCCAAAGGTGTCCCACGATGTCCACCGATGTCCAATGGTGTCCAACGGTGTCCAACGGTGTCCCACGGTGTCCAACGATGTCCAACGGTGTCCAACGATGTCCAACGGTGTCCCACGTTGTCCCACGTTGTCCCACGTTGTCCCACGTTGTCCAACGGTGTCCCACGTTGTCCCACGTTGTCCCACGGTGTCCAACGATGTCCAACGGTGTCCCACGTTGTCCCACGTTGTCCCACGTTGTCCCACGGTGTCCCACGTTGTCCCACGTTGTTCCATGGTTTCCCACGTTGTCCCACGTTGTCCCACGTTGTCCCACGGTGTCCAACGATGTCCAACGGTGTCCCACGTTGTCCCACGTTGTCCCACGTTGTCCCACGTTGTCCCACGTTGTCCAACGGTGTCCCACGGTGTCCAACGGTGTCCCACGTTGTCCCACGTTGTCCCACGTTGTCCCACGTTGTCCCACGTTGTCCCACGTTGTCCCACGTTGTCCCACGGTGTCCAACGATGTCCAACGGTGTCCCACGTTGTCCCACGTTGTCCCACGGTGTCCAACGATGTCCAACGGTGTCCCACGTTATCCCACGTTGTTCCATGGTTTCCCACGTTGTCCCACGTTGTCCCACGTTGTCCCACGGTGTCCAACGATGTCCAACGGTGTCCAACGGTGTCCCACGGTGTCCAACGGTGTCCCACGTTGTCCCACGTTGTCCCACGTTGTCCCACGTTGTCCAACGGTGTCCCACGGTGTCCAACGGTGTCCCACGTTGTCCCACGTTGTCCCACGTTGTCCCACGTTGTCCCACGTTGTCCCACGTTGTCCCACGTTGTCCCACGGTGTCCAACGGTGTCCAACGATATCCAACGGTGTCCAACGGTGTCCCACGATGTCCACCGATGTCCAATGGTGTCCAACGGTGTCCAACGGTGTCCCACGGTGTCCAACGATGTCCAACGGTGTCCAACGATGTCCAACGGTGTCCCACGTTGTCCCACGTTGTCCCACGTTTTCCCACGGTGTCCAACGATGTCCAACGGTGTCCAACGATGTCCAACGGTGTCCCACGATGTCCAACGATGTCCAACGATGTCCAACGGTGTCCAACGGTGTCCCACGTTGTCCCACGTTGTCCCACGTTGTCCCACGGTGTCCAACGATGTCCAACGGTGTCCCACGTTGTCCAACGGTGTCCCACGTTGTCCCACGTTGTCCCACGTTGTCCCACGTTGTCCCACGTTGTCCCACGTTGTCCCACGTTGTCCCACGTTGTCCCACGTTGTCCCACGTTGTCCCACGTTGTCCCACGTTGTCCCACGTTGTCCCACGTTGTCCCACGATGTCCCACGTTGTCCAACGATGTCCAACGGTGTCCCACGTTGTCCAACGGTGTCCAACGGTGTCCCACGGTGTCCAACGGTGTCCAACGGTGTCCCACGGTGTCCAACGGTGTCCCACGGTGTCCAACGGTGTCCCACGGTGTCCAACGGTGTCCCACGGTGTCCAACGGTGTCCAACGGTGTCCCACGGTGTCCAACGGTGTCCCACGTTGTCCCACGTTGTCCCACGTTGTCCCACGTTGTCCCACGATGTCCTACGTTGTCCAACGATGTCCAACGGTGTCCCACGTTGTCCCACGTTGTCCTACGTTGCCCCACGTTGTCCCACGTTGTCCCACGTTGTCCCACGTTGTCCCACGTTGTCCCACGGTGTCCAACGGTGTCCCATGTTGTCCCACGTTGTCCCACGTTGTCCCACGGTGTCCAACGGTGTCCCATGTTGTCCCACGTTGTCCCACGTTGTCCTATGTTGCCCCACGTTGTCCCACGTTGTCCCACGTTGTCCCACGTTGTCCCACGTTGTCCCACGTTGTCCCACGTTGTCCCACGGTGTCCAACGGTGTCCAACGGTGTCCAACGGTGTCCAACGATGTCCAACGGTGTCCAACGGTGTCCCACGGTGTCCAACGGTGTCCAACGGTGTCCCACGGTGTCCAACGGTGTCCCACGTTGTCCCACGTTGTCCCACGTTGTCCCACGTTGTCCCACGTTGTCCCACGTTGTCCCACGTTGTCCCACGTTGTCCCACGTTGTCCCACGTTGTCCCACGTTGTCCCACGTTGTCCAACGGTGTCCAACGGTGTCCAACGATGTCCAACGGTGTCCAACGGTGTCCCACGATGTCCTACGTTGTCCCACGTTGTCCCACGTTGTCCCACGTTGTCCCACGTTGTCCCACGATGTCCCACGTTGTCCAACGATGTCCAACGGTGTCCCACGTTGTCCCACGTTGTCCTACGTTGTCCCACGTTGTCCCACGTTGTCCCACGTTGTCCCACGTTGTCCCACCGTGTCCAACGGTGTCCAACGATGTCCAACGGTGTCCAACGGTGTCCCACGTTGTCCCACGTTGTCCCACGGTGTCCAACGATGTCCAACGGTGTCCCACGTTGTCCCACGTTGTCCCACGTTGTCCCACGTTGTCCCACGTTGTTCCATGGTTTCCCACGTTGTCCCACGTTGTCCCACGTTGTCCCACGGTGTCCAACGATGTCCAACGGTGTCCAACGGTGTCCCACGGTGTCCAACGGTGTCCCACGTTGTCCCACGTTGTCCCACGTTGTCCGACGTTGTCCCACGTTGTCCAACGGTGTCCCACGGTGTCCAACGGTGTCCCACGTTGTCCCACGTTGTCCCACGTTGTCCCACGTTGTCCCACGTTGTCCCACGTTGTCCCACGTTGTCCCACGTTGTCCCACGGTGTCCAACGATGTCCAACGGTGTCCCACGTTGTCCCACGTTGTCCCACGTTGTCCCACGTTGTCCCACGTTGTTCCATGGTTTCCCACGTTGTCCCACGTTGTCCCACGGTGTCCAACGATGTCCAACGGTGTCCAACGGTGTCCCACGGTGTCCAACGGTGTCCCACGTTGTCCCACGTTGTCCCACGTTGTCCCACGTTGTCCCACGTTGTCCAACGGTGTCCCACGGTGTCCAACGGTGTCCCACGTTGTCCCACGTTGTCCCACGTTGTCCCACGTTGTCCCACGTTGTCCAACGGTGTCCCACGTTGTCCCACGATGTCCCACGTTGTCCAACGATGTCCAGCGGTGTCCCACGTTGTCCCACGTTGTCCTACGTTGTCCCACGTTGTCCCACGTTGTCCCACGTTGTCCCACGTTGTCCCACGTTGTCCCACGGTGTCCAACGGTGTCCCATGTTGTCCCACGTTGTCCCACGGTGTCCAACGATGTCCAACGGTGTCCAACGGTGTCCCACGGTGTCCCACGTTGTCCCACGTTGTCCCACGTTGTCCCACGTTGTCCCACGTTGTCCCACGTTGTCCCACGTTGTCCCACGTTGTCCCACGTTGTCCCACGTTGTCCCACGTTGTCCCACGGTGTCCAACGATGTCCAACGGTGTCCCACGGTGTCCAACGGTGTCCCACGTTGTCCCACGTTGTCCCACGGTGTCCAACGATGTCCAACGATGTCCAACGGTGTCCAACGATGTCCAACGGTGTCCCACGATGTCCCACGTTGTCCCACGTTGTCCCACGGTGTCCAACGATGTCCAACGGTGTCCCACGTTATCCCACGTTGTCCCACGTTGTCCCACGTTGTCCCACGTTGTCCCACGGTGACCAACGCTGTCCAACGGTGTCCAACTATGTCCAACGGTGTCCCACGATGTCCAACGATGTCCAACGATGTCCAACGGTGTCCAACGGTGTCCCACGTTGTCCCACGTTGTCCAACGATGTCCAACGGTGTCCCACGTTGTCCAACGGTGTCCAACGGTGTCCCACGGTGTCCAACGGTGTCCAACGGTGTCCCACGGTGTCCAACGGTGTCCCACGGTGTCCAACGGTGTCCCACGGTGTCCAACGGTGTCTAACGGTGTCCCACGTTGTCCCACGTTGTCCCACGTTGTCCCACGTTGTCCCACGATGTCCTACGTTGTCCAACGATGTCCAACGGTGTCCCACGTTGTCCCACGTTGTCCTACGTTGCCCCACGTTGTCCCACGTTGTCCCACGTTGTCCCACGTTGTCCCACGTTGTCCCACGGTGTCCAACGGTGTCCCACGTTGTCCCACGTTGTCCCACGTTGTCCCACGATGTCCCACGTTGTTCAACGATGTCCAACGGTGTCCCACGTTGTCCCACGTTGTCCTACGTTGTCCCACGTTGTCCCACGTTGTCCCACGTTGTTCCATGGTTTCCCACGTTGTCCCACGTTGTCCCACGTTGTCCCACGGTGTCCAACGATGTCCAACGGTGTCCAACGGTGTCCCACGGTGTCCAACGGTGTCCCACGTTGTCCCACGTTGTCTCACGTTGTCCCACGTTGTCCCACGTTGTCCCACGTTGTCCCACGTTGTCCCACGTTGTCCCACATTGTCCCACGTTGTCCCACGTTGTCCCACGATGTCCCACGTTGTCCAACGATGTCCAACGGTGTCCCACGTTGTCCAACGGTGTCCAACGGTGTCCCACGGTGTCCAACGGTGTCCAACGGTGTCCAACGATGTCCAACGGTGTCCAACGGTGTCCCACGTTGTCCCACGTTGTCCCACGGTGTCCAACGATGTCCAACGGTGTCCCACGTTGTCCCACGTTGTCCCACGTTGTCCCACGTTGTCCCACGTTGTTCCATGGTTTCCCACGTTGTCCCACGTTGTCCCACGTTGTCCCACGGTGTCCAACGATGTCCAACGGTGTCCAACGGTGTCCCACGGTGTCCAACGGTGTCCCACGTTGTCCCACGTTGTCCCACGTTGTCCGACGTTGTCCCACGTTGTCCAACGGTGTCCCACGGTGTCCAACGGTGTCCCACGTTGTCCCACGTTGTCCCACGGTGTCCAACGGTGTCCAACGATGTCCAACGGTGTCCAAAGGTGTCCCACGATGTCCACCGATGTCCAATGGTGTCCAACGGTGTCCAACGGTGTCCCACGGTGTCCAACGATGTCCAACGGTGTCCAACGGTGTCCCACGGTGTCCAACGGTGTCCAACGGTGTCCCACGGTGTCCAACGGTGTCCCACGTTGTCCCACGTTGTCCCACGTTGTCCCACGTTGTCCCACGATGTCCTACGTTGTCCAACGATGTCCAACGGTGTCCCACGTTGTCCCACGTTGTCCTACGTTGCCCCACGTTGTCCCACGTTGTCCCACGTTGTCCCACGTTGTCCCACGGTGTCCAACGGTGTCCAAAGGTGTCCCACGATGTCCACCGATGTCCAATGGTGTCCAACGGTGTCCAACGGTGTCCCACGGTGTCCAACGATGTCCAACGGTGTCCAACGATGTCCAACGGTGTCCCACGTTGTCCCACGTTGTCCCACGTTGTCCCACGTTGTCCCACGTTGTCCCACGTTGTTCCATGGTTTCCCACGTTGTCCCACGTTGTCCCACGTTGTCCCACGGTGTCCAACGATGTCCAACGGTGTCCCACGTTGTCCCACGTTGTCCCACGTTGTCCCACGTTGTCCAACGGTGTCCCACGGTGTCCAACGGTGTCCCACGTTGTCCCACGTTGTCCCACGTTGTCCCACGTTGTCCCACGTTGTCCCACGTTGTCCCACGTTGTCCCACGGTGTCCAACGATGTCCAACGGTGTCCCACGTTGTCCCACGTTGTCCCACGGTGTCCAACGATGTCCAACGGTGTCCCACGTTATCCCACGTTGTTCCATGGTTTCCCACGTTGTCCCACGTTGTCCCACGTTGTCCCACGGTGTCCAACGATGTCCAACGGTGTCCAACGGTGTCCCACGGTGTCCAACGGTGTCCCACGTTGTCCCACGTTGTCCCACGTTGTCCCACGTTGTCCCACGTTGTCCCACGGTGTCCCACGGTGTCCAACGGTGTCCCACGTTGTCCCACGTTGTCCCACGTTGTCCCACGTTGTCCCACGTTGTCCCACGTTGTCCCACGTTGTCCCACCGTGTCCAACGGTGTCCAACGATGTCCAACGGTGTCCAACGGTGTCCCACGTTGTCCCACGTTGTCCCACGGTGTCCAACGATGTCCAACGGTGTCCCACGTTGTCCCACGTTGTCCCACGTTGTCCCACGTTGTCCCACGTTGTCCCACGTTGTCCCACGTTGTCCCACGTTGTCCCACGTTGTCCAACGGTGTCCCACGTTGTCCCACGTTGTCCCACGGTGTCCAACGATGTCCAACGGTGTCCCACGTTGTCCCACGTTGTCCCACGTTGTCCCACGTTGTTCCATGGTTTCCCACGTTGTCCCACGTTGTCCCACGTTGTCCCACGTTGTTCCATGGTTTCCCACGTTGTCCCACGTTGTCCCACGTTGTCCCACGGTGTCCAACGATGTCCAACGGTGTCCAACGGTGTCCCACGGTGTCCAACGGTGTCCCACGTTGTCCCACGTTGTCCCACGTAGTCCCACGTTGTCCCACGTTGTCCAACGGTGTCCCACGGTGTCCAACGGTGTCCCACGTTGTCCCACGTTGTCCAACGGTGTCCAACGATGTCCAACGGTGTCCAACGGTGTCCCACGTTGTCCCACGTTGTCCCACGTTGTCCCACGGTGTCCAACGGTGTCCAACGATGTCCAACGGTGTCCAAAGGTGTCCCACGATGTCCACCGATGTCCAATGGTGTCCAACGGTGTCCAACGGTGTCCCACGGTGTCCAACGATGTCCAACGGTGTCCAACGGTGTCCCACGGTGTCCAACGGTGTCCAACGGTGTCCCACGGTGTCCAACGGTGTCCCACGTTGTCCCACGTTGTCCCACGTTGTCCCACGTTGTCCCACGATGTCCTACGTTGTCCAACGATGTCCAACGGTGTCCCACGTTGTCCCACGTTGTCCTACGTTGCCCCACGTTGTCCCACGTTGTCCCACGTTGTCCCACGTTGTCCCACGGTGTCCAACGGTGTCCAAAGGTGTCCCACGATGTCCACCGATGTCCAATGGTGTCCAACGGTGTCCAACGGTGTCCCACGGTGTCCAACGATGTCCAACGGTGTCCAACGATGTCCAACGGTGTCCCACGTTGTCCCACGTTGTCCCACGTTGTCCCACGTTGGACAACGGTGTCCCACGTTGTCCCACGTTGTCCCACGGTGTCCAACGATGTCCAACGGTGTCCCACGTTGTCCCACGTTGTCCCACGTTGTCCCACGTTGTCCCACGTTGTCCCACGTTGTTCCATGGTTTCCCACGTTGTCCCACGTTGTCCCACGTTGTCCCACGGTGTCCAACGATGTCCAACGGTGTCCCACGTTGTCCCACGTTGTCCCACGTTGTCCCACGTTGTCCCACGTTGTCCAACGGTGTCCCACGGTGTCCAACGGTGTCCCACGTTGTCCCACGTTGTCCCACGTTGTCCCACGTTGTCCCACGTTGTCCCACGTTGTCCCACGTTGTCCCACGGTGTCCAACGTTGTCCAACGGTGTCCCACGTTGTCCCACGTTGTCCCACGGTGTCCAACGATGTCCAACGGTGTCCCACGTTATCCCACGTTGTTCCATGGTTTCCCACGTTGTCCCACGTTGTCCCACGTTGTCCCACGGTGTCCAACGATGTCCAACGGTGTCCAACGGTGTCCCACGGTGTCCAACGGTGTCCCACGTTGTCCCACGTTGTCCCACGTTGTCCCACGTTGTCCCACGTTGCCCAACGGTGTCCCACGGTGTCCAACGGTGTCCCACGTTGTCCCACGTTGTCCCACGTTGTCCCACGTTGTCCCACGGTGTCCAACGGTGTCCAAAGGTGTCCCACGATGTCCACCGATGTCCAATGGTGTCCAACGGTGTCCAACGGTGTCCCACGGTGTCCAACGATGTCCAACGGTGTCCAACGATGTCCAACGGTGTCCCACGTTGTCCCACGTTGTCCCACGTTGTCCCACGTTGTCCAACGGTGTCCCACGTTGTCCCACGTTGTCCCACGGTGTCCAACGATGTCCAAAGGTGTCCCACGATGTCCACCGATGTCCAATGGTGTCCAACGGTGTCCAACGGTGTCCCACGGTGTCCAACGATGTCCAACGGTGTCCAACGGTGTCCCACGGTGTCCAACGGTGTCCAACGGTGTCCCACGGTGTCCAACGGTGTCCCACGTTGTCCCACGTTGTCCCACGTTGTCCCACGTTGTCCCACGATGTCCTACGTTGTCCAACGATGTCCAACGGTGTCCCACGTTGTCCCACGTTGTCCTACGTTGCCCCACGTTGTCCCACGTTGTCCCACGTTGTCCCACGTTGTCCCACGGTGTCCAACGGTGTCCAAAGGTGTCCCACGATGTCCACCGATGTCCAATGGTGTCCAACGGTGTCCAACGGTGTCCCACGGTGTCCAACGATGTCCAACGGTGTCCAACGATGTCCAACGGTGTCCCACGTTGTCCCACGTTGTCCCACGTTGTCCCACGTTGTCCAACGGTGTCCCACGTTGTCCCACGTTGTCCCACGGTGTCCAACGGTGTCCAACGGTGTCCCACGTTGTCCCACGTTGTCCCACGTTGTCCCACGGTGTCCAACGGTGTCCAACGATGTCCAACGGTGTCCAAAGGTGTCCCACGATGTCCACCGATGTCCAATGGTGTCCAACGGTGTCCAACGGTGTCCCACGGTGTCCAACGATGTCCTACGGTGTCCAACGGTGTCCCACGGTGTCCAACGGTGTCCCACGTTGTCCCACGTTGTCCCACGTTGTCCAACGGTGTCCCACGTTGTCCCACGTTGTCCCACGGTGTCCAACGGTGTCCAACGGTGTCCCACGTTGTCCCACGTTGTCCCACGTTGTCCCACGGTGTCCCACGATGTCCTACGTTGTCCAACGATGTCCAACGGTGTCCCACGGTGTCCAACGGTGTCCAACGATGTCCAACGGTGTCCAACGGTGTCCCACGGTGTCCAACGGTGTCCAACGGTGTCCCACGGTGTCCAACGGTGTCCCACGTTGTCCCACGTTGTCCCACGTTGTCCCACGTTGTCCCACGATGTCCTACGTTGTCCAACGATGTCCAACGGTGTCCCACGTTGTCCCACGTTGTCCTACGTTGCCCCACGTTGTCCCACGTTGTCCCACGTTGTCCCACGTTGTCCCACGGTGTCCAACGGTGTCCAAAGGTGTCCCACGATGTCCACCGATGTCCAATGGTGTCCAACGGTGTCCAACGGTGTCCCACGGTGTCCAACGATGTCCAACGGTGTCCAACGATGTCCAACGGTGTCCCACGTTGTCCCACGTTGTCCCACGTTGTCCCACGTTGTCCAACGGTGTCCCACGTTGTCCCACGTTGTCCCACGGTGTCCAACGGTGTCCAACGGTGTCCCACGTTGTCCCACGTTGTCCCACGTTGTCCCACGGTGTCCAACGGTGTCCAACGATGTCCAACGGTGTCCAAAGGTGTCCCACGATGTCCACCGATGTCCAATGGTGTCCAACGGTGTCCAACGGTGTCCCACGGTGTCCAACGATGTCCTACGGTGTCCAACGGTGTCCCACGGTGTCCAACGGTGTCCAACGGTGTCCCACGGTGTCCAACGGTGTCCCACGTTGTCCCACGTTGTCCCACGTTGTCCCACGTTGTCCCACGATGTCCTACGTTGTCCAACGATGTCCAACGGTGTCCCACGTTGTCCCACGTTGTCCTACGTTGCCCCACGTTGTCCCACGTTGTCCCACGTTGTCCCACGTTGTCCCACGGTGTCCAACGGTGTCCAAAGGTGTCCCACGATGTCCACCGATGTCCAATGGTGTCCAACGGTGTCCAACGGTGTCCCACGGTGTCCAACGATGTCCAACGGTGTCCAACGATGTCCAACGGTGTCCCACGTTGTCCCACGTTGTCCCACGTTGTCCCACGTTGTCCAACGGTGTCCCACGTTGTCCCACGTTGTCCCACGGTGTCCAACGATGTCCAACGGTGTCCCACGTTGTCCCACGTTGTCCCACGTTGTCCCACGTTGTCCCACGTTGTCCCACGTTGTTCCATGGTTTCCCACGTTGTCCCACGTTGTCCCACGTTGTCCCACGGTGTCCAACGATGTCCAACGGTGTCCCACGTTGTCCCACGTTGTCCCACGTTGTCCCACGTTGTCCCACGTTGTCCAACGGTGTCCCACGGTGTCCAACGGTGTCCCACGTTGTCCCACGTTGTCCCACGTTGTCCCACGTTGTCCCACGTTGTCCTACGTTGTCCCACGTTGTCCCACGGTGTCCAACGATGTCCAACGGTGTCCCACGTTGTCCCACGTTGTCCCACGGTGTCCAACGATGTCCAACGGTGTCCCACGTTATCCCACGTTGTTCCATGGTTTCCCACGTTGTCCCACGTTGTCCCACGTTGTCCCACGGTGTCCAACGATGTCCAACGGTGTCCAACGGTGTCCCACGGTGTCCAACGGTGTCCCACGTTGTCCCACGTTGTCCCACGTTGTCCCACGTTGTCCCACGTTGCCCAACGGTGTCCCACGGTGTCCAACGGTGTCCCACGTTGTCCCACGTTGTCCCACGTTGTCCCACGTTGTCCCACGTTGTCCCACGTTGTCCCACGTTGTCCCACGTTGTCCCACGGTGTCCAACGATGTCCAACGGTGTCCAACGGTGTCCCACGGTGTCCAACGGTGTCCCACGTTGTCCCACGTTGTCCCACGTTGTCCCACGTTGTCCCACGTTGTCCAACGGTGTCCCACGGTGTCCAACGGTGTCCCACGTTGTCCCACGTTGTCCCGCGTTGTCCCACGTTGTCCCACGTTGTCCAACGGTGTCCCACGTTGTCCCACGATGTCCCACGTTGTCCAACGATGTCCAGCGGTGTCCCACGTTGTCCCACGTTGTCCTACGTTGTCCCACGTTGTCCCACGTTGTCCCACGTTGTCCCACGTTGTCCCACGTTGTCCCACGGTGTCCAACGGTGTCCCATGTTGTCCCACGTTGTCCCACGGTGTCCAACGATGTCCAACGGTGTCCAACGGTGTCCCACGGTGTCCCACGTTGTCCCACGTTGTCCCACGTTGTCCCACGTTGTCCCACGTTGTCCCACGTTGTCCCACGTTGTCCCACGTTGTCCCACGTTGTCCCACGTTGTCCCACGTTGTCCCACGGTGTCCAACGATGTCCAACGGTGTCCCACGGTGTCCAACGGTGTCCCACGTTGTCCCACGTTGTCCCACGGTGTCCAACGATGTCCAACGATGTCCAACGGTGTCCAACGATGTCCAACGGTGTCCCACGTTGTCCCACGTTGTCCCACGGTGTCCAACGATGTCCAACGGTGTCCCACGTTATCCCACGTTGTCCCACGTTGTCCCACGTTGTCCCACGTTGTCCCACGGTGACCAACGCTGTCCAACGGTGTCCAACGATGTCCAACGGTGTCCCACGATGTCCAACGATGTCCAACGATGTCCAACGGTGTCCAACGGTGTCCCACGTTGTCCCACGTTGTCCAACGATGTCCAACGGTGTCCCACGTTGTCCAACGGTGTCCAACGGTGTCCCACGGTGTCCAACGGTGTCCAACGGTGTCCCACGGTGTCCAACGGTGTCCCACGGTGTCCAACGGTGTCCCACGGTGTCCAACGGTGTCTAACGGTGTCCCACGTTGTCCCACGTTGTCCCACGTTGTCCCACGTTGTCCCACGATGTCCTACGTTGTCCAACGATGTCCAACGGTGTCCCACGTTGTCCCACGTTGTCCTACGTTGCCCCACGTTGTCCCACGTTGTCCCACGTTGTCCCACGTTGTCCCACGTTGTCCCACGGTGTCCAACGGTGTCCCACGTTGTCCCACGTTGTCCCACGTTGTCCCACGTTGTCCCACGATGTCCCACGTTGTTCAACGATGTCCAACGGTGTCCCACGTTGTCCCACGTTGTCCTACGTTGTCCCACGTTGTCCCACGTTGTCCCACGTTGTTCCATGGTTTCCCACGTTGTCCCACGTTGTCCCACGTTGTCCCACGGTGTCCAACGATGTCCAACGGTGTCCAACGGTGTCCCACGGTGTCCAACGGTGTCCCACGTTGTCCCACGTTGTCTCACGTTGTCCCACGTTGTCCCACGTTGTCCCACGTTGTCCCACGTTGTCCCACGTTGTCCCACGTTGTCCCACGTTGTCCCACGTTGTCCCACGATGTCCCACGTTGTCCAACGATGTCCAACGGTGTCCCACGTTGTCCAACGGTGTCCAACGGTGTCCCACGGTGTCCAACGGTGTCCCACGTTGTCCCACGTTGTCCCACGTTGTCCGACGTTGTCCCACGTTGTCCAACGGTGTCCCACGGTGTCCAACGGTGTCCCACGTTGTCCCACGTTGTCCCACGGTGTCCAACGGTATCCAACGATGTCCAACGGTGTCCAAAGGTGTCCCACGATGTCCACCGATGTCCAATGGTGTCCAACGGTGTCCAACGGTGTCCCACGGTGTCCAACGATGTCCAACGGTGTCCAACGGTGTCCCACGGTGTCCAACGGTGTCCAACGGTGTCCCACGGTGTCCAACGGTGTCCCACGTTGTCCCACGTTGTCCCACGTTGTCCCACGTTGTCCCACGATGTCCTACGTTGTCCAACGATGTCCAACGGTGTCCCACGTTGTCCCACGTTGTCCTACGTTGTCCCACGTTGTCCCACGTTGTCCCACGTTGTCCCACGTTGTCCCACGGTGTCCAACGGTGTCCAAAGGTGTCCCACGATGTCCACCGATGTCCAATGGTGTCCAACGGTGTCCAACGGTGTCCCACGGTGTCCAACGATGTCCAACGGTGTCCAACGATGTCCAACGGTGTCCCACGTTGTCCCACGTTGTCCCACGTTGTCCCACGTTGTCCCACGTTGTCCCACGTTGTTCCATGGTTTCCCACGTTGTCCCACGTTGTCCCACGTTGTCCCACGGTGTCCAACGATGTCCAACGGTGTCCCACGTTGTCCCACGTTGTCCCACGTTGTCCCACGTTGTCCCACGTTGTCCAACGGTGTCCCACGGTGTCCAACGGTGTCCCACGTTGTCCCACGTTGTCCCACGTTGTCCCACGTTGTCCCACGTTGTCCCACGTTGTCCCACGTTGTCCCACGGTGTCCAACGATGTCCAACGGTGTCCCACGTTGTCCCACGTTGTCCCACGGTGTCCAACGATGTCCAACGGTGTCCCACGTTATCCCACGTTGTTCCATGGTTTCCCACGTTGTCCCACGTTGTCCCACGTTGTCCCACGGTGTCCAACGATGTCCAACGGTGTCCAACGGTGTCCCACGGTGTCCCACGGTGTCCCACGTTGTCCCACGTTGTCCCACGTTGTCCCACGTTGTCCCACGTTGTCCAACGGTGTCCCACGGTGTCCAACGGTGTCCCACGTTGTCCCACGTTGTCCCACGTTGTCCCACGTTGTCCCACGTTGTCCCACGTTGTCCCACGTTGTCCCACCGTGTCCAACGGTGTCCAACGATGTCCAACGGTGTCCAACGGTGTCCCACGTTGTCCCACGTTGTCCCACGGTGTCCAACGATGTCCAACGGTGTCCCACGTTGTCCCACGTTGTCCCACGTTGTCCCACGTTGTCCCACGTTGTCCCACGTTGTCCCACGTTGTCCCACGTTGTCCCACGTTGTCCAACGGTGTCCCACGTTGTCCCACGTTGTCCCACGGTGTCCAACGATGTCCAACGGTGTCCCACGTTGTCCCACGTTGTCCCACGTTGTCCCACGTTGTTCCATGGTTTCCCACGTTGTCCCACGTTGTCCCACGTTGTCCCACGGTGTCCAACGATGTCCAACGGTGTCCAACGGTGTCCCACGGTGTCCAACGGTGTCCCACGTTGTCCCACGTTGTCCCACGTAGTCCCACGTTGTCCCACGTTGTCCAACGGTGTCCCACGGTGTCCAACGGTGTCCCACGTTGTCCCACGTTGTCCAACGGTGTCCAACGATGTCCAACGGTGTCCAACGGTGTCCCACGTTGTCCCACGTTGTCCCACGTTGTCCCACGGTGTCCAACGGTGTCCAACGATGTCCAACGGTGTCCAAAGGTGTCCCACGATGTCCACCGATGTCCAATGGTGTCCAACGGTGTCCAACGGTGTCCCACGGTGTCCAACGATGTCCAACGGTGTCCAACGGTGTCCCACGGTGTCCAACGGTGTCCAACGGTGTCCCACGGTGTCCAACGGTGTCCCACGTTGTCCCACGTTGTCCCACGTTGTCCCACGTTGTCCCACGATGTCCTACGTTGTCCAACGATGTCCAACGGTGTCCCACGTTGTCCCACGTTGTCCTACGTTGCCCCACGTTGTCCCACGTTGTCCCACGTTGTCCCACGTTGTCCCACGGTGTCCAACGGTGTCCAAAGGTGTCCCACGATGTCCACCGATGTCCAATGGTGTCCAACGGTGTCCAACGGTGTCCCACGGTGTCCAACGATGTCCAACGGTGTCCAACGATGTCCAACGGTGTCCCACGTTGTCCCACGTTGTCCCACGTTGTCCCACGTTGTACAACGGTGTCCCACGTTGTCCCACGTTGTCCCACGGTGTCCAACGGTGTCCAACGGTGTCCCACGTTGTCCCACGTTGTCCCACGTTGTCCCACGTTGTCCCACGTTGTCCCACGTTGTTCCATGGTTTCCCACGTTGTCCCACGTTGTCCCACGTTGTCCCACGGTGTCCAACGATGTCCAACGGTGTCCCACGTTGTCCCACGTTGTCCCACGTTGTCCCACGTTGTCCCACGTTGTCCAACGGTGTCCCACGGTGTCCAACGGTGTCCCACGTTGTCCCACGTTGTCCCACGTTGTCCCACGTTGTCCCACGTTGTCCCACGTTGTCCCACGTTGTCCCACGGTGTCCAACGATGTCCAACGGTGTCCCACGTTGTCCCACGTTGTCCCACGGTGTCCAACGATGTCCAACGGTGTCCCACGTTATCCCACGTTGTTCCATGGTTTCCCACGTTGTCCCACGTTGTCCCACGTTGTCCCACGGTGTCCAACGATGTCCAACGGTGTCCAACGGTGTCCCACGGTGTCCAACGGTGTCCCACGTTGTCCCACGTTGTCCCACGTTGTCCCACGTTGTCCCACGTTGCCCAACGGTGTCCCACGGTGTCCAACGGTGTCCCACGTTGTCCCACGTTGTCCCACGTTGTCCCACGTTGTCCCACGGTGTCCAACGGTGTCCAAAGGTGTCCCACGATGTCCACCGATGTCCAATGGTGTCCAACGGTGTCCAACGGTGTCCCACGGTGTCCAACGATGTCCAACGGTGTCCAACGATGTCCAACGGTGTCCCACGTTGTCCCACGTTGTCCCACGTTGTCCCACGTTGTCCAACGGTGTCCCACGTTGTCCCACGTTGTCCCACGGTGTCCAACGATGTCCAACGGTGTCCCACGTTGTCCCACGTTGTCCCACGTTGTCCCACGTTGTCCCACGTTGTCCCACGTTGTTCCATGGTTTCCCACGTTGTCCCACGTTGTCCCACGTTGTCCCACGTTGTCCAACGGTGTCCCACGGTGTCCAACGGTGTCCCACGTTGTCCCACGTTGTCCCACGTTGTCCCACGTTGTCCCACGTTGTCCCACGTTGTCCCACGTTGTCCCACGTAGTCCCACGTTGTCCCACGTTGTCCAACGGTGTCCCACGGTGTCCAACGGTGTCCCACGTTGTCCCACGTTGTCCAACGGTGTCCAACGATGTCCAACGGTGTCCAACGGTGTCCCACGTTGTCCCACGTTGTCCCACGTTGTCCCACGGTGTCCAACGGTGTCCAACGATGTCCAACGGTGTCCAAAGGTGTCCCACGATGTCCACCGATGTCCAATGGTGTCCAACGGTGTCCAACGGTGTCCCACGGTGTCCAACGATGTCCAACGGTGTCCAACGGTGTCCCACGGTGTCCAACGGTGTCCAACGGTGTCCCACGGTGTCCAACGGTGTCCCACGTTGTCCCACGTTGTCCCACGTTGTCCCACGTTGTCCCACGATGTCCTACGTTGTCCAACGATATCCAACGGTGTCCCACGTTGTCCCACGTTGTCCTACGTTGCCCCACGTTGTCCCACGTTGTCCCACGTTGTCCCACGTTGTCCCACGGTGTCCAACGGTGTCCAAAGGTGTCCCACGATGTCCACCGATGTCCAATGGTGTCCAACGGTGTCCAACGGTGTCCCACGGTGTCCAACGATGTCCAACGGTGTCCAACGATGTCCAACGGTGTCCCACGTTGTCCCACGTTGTCCCACGTTGTCCCACGTTGTTCCATGGTTTCCCACGTTGTCCCACGTTGTCCCACGTTGTCCCACGGTGTCCAACGATGTCCAACGGTGTCCCACGTTGTCCCACGTTGTCCCACGTTGTCCCACGTTGTCCCACGTTGTCCAACGGTGTCCCACGGTGTCCAACGGTGTCCCACGTTGTCCCACGTTGTCCCACGTTGTCCCACGTTGTCCCACGTTGTCCCACGTTGTCCCACGTTGTCCCACGGTGTCCAACGATGTCCAACGGTGTCCCACGTTGTCCCACGTTGTCCCACGGTGTCCAACGATGTCCAACGGTGTCCCACGTTGTCCCACGTTGTTCCATGGTTTCCCACGTTGTCCCACGTTGTCCCACGTTGTCCCACGGTGTCCAACGATGTCCAACGGTGTCCAACGGTGTCCCACGGTGTCCAACGGTGTCCCACGTTGTCCCACGTTGTCCCACGTTGTCCCACGTTGTCCCACGTTGCCCAACGGTGTCCCACGGTGTCCAACGGTGTCCCACGTTGTCCCACGTTGTCCCACGTTGTCCCACGTTGTCCCACGTTGTCCCACGTTGTCCCACGTTGTCCCACGTTGTCCCACGGTGTCCAACGGTGTCCAAAGGTGTCCCACGATGTCCACCGATGTCCAATCGTGTCCAACGGTGTCCAACGGTGTCCCACGGTGTCCAACGATGTCCAACGGTGTCCAACGATGTCCAACGGTGTCCCACGTTGTCCCACGTTGTCCCACGTTGTCCCACGTTGTCCAACGGTGTCCCACGTTGTCCCACGTTGTCCCACGGTGTCCAACGATGTCCAACGGTGTCCCACGTTGTCCCACGTTGTCCCACGTTGTCCCACGTTGTCCCACGTTGTCCCACGTTGTTCCATGGTTTCCCACGTTGTCCCACGTTGTCCCACGTTGTCCCACGTTGTCCAACGGTGTCCCACGGTGTCCAACGGTGTCCAACGGTGTCCCACGTTGTCCCACGTTGTCCCACGTTGTCCCACGTTGTCCCACGTTGTCCCACGTTGTCCCACGTTGTCCCACGTTGTCCCACGTTGTCCAACGGTGTCCAACGATGTAAAACGGTGTCCAACGGTGTCCCACGTTGTCCCACGTTGTCCCACGTTGTCCCACGGTGTCCAACGGTGTCCAACGATGTCCAACGGTGTCCAAAGGTGTCCCACGATGTCCACCGATGTCCAATGGTGTCCAACGGTGTCCAACGGTGTCCCACGGTGTCCAACGATGTCCAACGGTGTCCAACGGTGTCCCACGGTGTCCAACGGTGTCCAACGGTGTCCCACGGTGTCCAACGGTGTCCCACGTTGTCCCACGTTGTCCCACGTTGTCCAACGATGTAAAACGGTGTCCAACGGTGTCCCACGTTGTCCCACGTTGTCCCACGTTGTCCAACGATGTCCAACGGTGTCCCACGTTGTCCCACGTTGTCCTACGTTGCCCCACGTTGTCCCACGTTGTCCCACGTTGTCCCACGTTGTCCCACGGTGTCCAACGGTGTCCAAAGGTGTCCCACGATGTCCACCGATGTCCAATGGTGTCCAACGGTGTCCAACGGTGTCCCACGGTGTCCAACGATGTCCAACGGTGTCCAACGATGTCCAACGGTGTCCCACGTTGTCCCACGTTGTCCCACGTTGTCCCACGTTGTCCAACGGTGTCCCACGTTGTCCCACGTTGTCCCACGGTGTCCAACGATGTCCAACGGTGTCCCACGTTGTCCCACGTTGTCCCACGTTGTCCCACGTTGTCCCACGTTGTCCCACGTTGTTCCATGGTTTCCCACGTTGTCCCACGTTGTCCCACGTTGTCCCACGGTGTCCAACGATGTCCAACGGTGTCCCACGTTGTCCCACGTTGTCCCACGTTGTCCCACGTTGTCCCACGTTGTCCAACGGTGTCCCACGGTGTCCAACGGTGTCCCACGTTGTCCCACGTTGTCCCACGTTGTCCCACGTTGTCCCACGTTGTCCCACGTTGTCCCACGTTGTCCTACGTTGTCCAACGATGTCCAACGGTGTCCCACGTTGTCCCACGTTGTCCTACGTTGCCCCACGTTGTCCCACGTTGTCCCACGTTGTCCCACGTTGTCCCACGGTGTCCAACGGTGTCCAAAGGTGTCCCACGATGTCCACCGATGTCCAATGGTGTCCAACGGTGTCCAACGGTGTCCCACGGTGTCCAACGATGTCCAACGGTGTCCAACGATGTCCAACGGTGTCCCACGTTGTCCCACGTTGTCCCACGTTGTCCCACGTTGTCCAACGGTGTCCCACGTTGTCCCACGTTGTCCCACGGTGTCCAACGGTGTCCAACGGTGTCCCACGTTGTCCCACGTTGTCCCACGTTGTCCCACGGTGTCCAACGGTGTCCAACGATGTCCAACGGTGTCCAAAGGTGTCCCACGATGTCCACCGATGTCCAATGGTGTCCAACGGTGTCCAACGGTGTCCCACGGTGTCCAACGATGTCCAACGGTGTCCAACGGTGTCCCACGGTGTCCAACGGTGTCCAACGGTGTCCCACGGTGTCCAACGGTGTCCCACGTTGTCCCACGTTGTCCCACGTTGTCCCACGTTGTCCCACGATGTCCTACGTTGTCCAACGATGTCCAACGGTGTCCAACGGTGTCCCACGGTGTCCAACGATGTCCAACGGTGTCCAACGATGTCCAACGGTGTCCCACGTTGTCCCACGTTGTCCCACGTTGTCCCACGTTGTCCAACGGTGTCCCACGTTGTCCCACGTTGTCCCACGGTGTCCAACGATGTCCAACGGTGTCCCACGTTGTCCCACGTTGTCCCACGTTGTCCCACGTTGTCCCACGTTGTCCCACGTTGTTCCATGGTTTCCCACGTTGTCCCACGTTGTCCCACGTTGTCCCACGGTGTCCAACGATGTCCAACGGTGTCCCACGTTGTCCCACGTTGTCCCACGTTGTCCCACGTTGTCCCACGTTGTCCTACGTTGCCCCACGTTGTCCCACGTTGTCCCACGTTGTCCCACGTTGTCCCACGTTGTCCCACGATGTCCTACGTTGTCCAACGATGTCCAACGGTGTCCAACGGTGTCCCACGGTGTCCAACGATGTCCAACGGTGTCCAACGATGTCCAACGGTGTCCCACGTTGTCCCACGATGTCCAACGGTGTCCAACGGTGTCCCACGGTGTCCAACGGTGTCCAACGGTGTCCCACGGTGTCCAACGGTGTCCAACGGTGTCCAACGGTGTCCCACGGTGTCCAACGGTGTCCAACGGTGTCCCACGGTGTCCAACGGTGTCCCACGTTGTCCCACGTTGTCCCACGTTGTCCCACGTTGTCCCACGATGTCCTACGTTGTCCAACGATGTCCAACGGTGTCCAACGGTGTCCCACGGTGTCCAACGATGTCCAACGGTGTCCAACGATGTCCAACGGTGTCCCACGTTGTCCCACGTTGTCCCACGTTGTCCCACGTTGTCCAACGGTGTCCCACGTTGTCCCACGTTGTCCAACGGTGTCCCACGTTGTCCCACGTTGTCCCACGTTGTCCCACGTTGTCCCACGATGTCCTACGTTGTCCAACGATGTCCAACGGTGTCCAACGGTGTCCCACGGTGTCCAACGATGTCCAACGGTGTCCAACGGTGTCCAACGATGTCCAACGGTGTCCAAAGGTGTCCCACGATGTCCACCGATGTCCAATGGTGTCCAACGGTGTCCAACGGTGTCCCACGGTGTCCAACGATGTCCAACGGTGTCCAACGGTGTCCCACGGTGTCCAACGGTGTCCAACGGTGTCCCACGGTGTCCAACGGTGTCCCACGTTGTCCCACGTTGTCCCACGTTGTCCCACGTTGTCCCACGATGTCCTACGTTGTCCAACGATGTCCAACGGTGTCCCACGTTGTCCCACGTTGTCCTACGTTGCCCCACGTTGTCCCACGTTGTCCCACGTTGTCCCACGTTGTCCCACGGTGTCCAACGGTGTCCAAAGGTGTCCCACGATGTCCACCGATGTCCAATGGTGTCCAACGGTGTCCAACGGTGTCCCACGGTGTCCAACGATGTCCAACGGTGTCCAACGATGTCCAACGGTGTCCCACGTTGTCCCACGTTGTCCCACGTTGTCCCACGTTGTCCAACGGTGTCCCACGTTGTCCCACGTTGTCCCACGGTGTCCAACGATGTCCAACGGTGTCCCACGTTGTCCCACGTTGTCCCACGTTGTCCCACGTTGTCCCACGTTGTCCAACGGTGTCCCACGGTGTCCAACGGTGTCCCACGTTGTCCCACGTTGTCCCACGTTGTCCCACGTTGTCCCACGTTGTCCCACGTTGTCCCACGTTGTCCCACGGTGTCCAACGATGTCCAACGGTGTCCCACGTTGTCCCACGTTGTCCCACGGTGTCCAACGATGTCCAACGGTGTCCCACGTTATCCCACGTTGTTCCATGGTTTCCCACGTTGTCCCACGTTGTCCCACGTTGTCCCACGGTGTCCAACGATGTCCAACGGTGTCCCACGTTATCCCACGTTGTTCCATGGTTTCCCACGTTGTCCCACGTTGTCCCACGTTGTCCCACGGTGTCCAACGATGTCCAACGGTGTCCAACGGTGTCCCACGGTGTCCAACGGTGTCCCACGTTGTCCCACGTTGTCCCACGTTGTCCCACGTTGTCCCACGTTGTCCAACGGTGTCCCACGGTGTCCAACGGTGTCCCACGTTGTCCAACGGTGTCCCACGTTGTCCCACGTTGTCCCACGTTGTCCCACGTTGTCCCACGTTGTCCAACGGTGTCCCACGGTGTCCAACGGTGTCCCACGTTGTCCCACGTTGTCCCACGTTGTCCCACGTTGTCCCACGTTGTCCCACGTTGTCCCACGTTGTCCCACGGTGTCCAACGGTGTCCAACGATATCCAACGGTGTCCAACGGTGTCCCACGATGTCCACCGATGTCCAATGGTGTCCAACGGTGTCCAACGGTGTCCCACGGTGTCCAACGATGTCCAACGGTGTCCAACGATGTCCAACGGTGTCCCACGTTGTCCCACGTTGTCCCACGTTGTCCCACGGTGTCCAACGATGTCCAACGGTGTCCAACGATGTCCAACGGTGTCCCACGATGTCCAACGATGTCCAACGATGTCCAACGGTGTCCAACGGTGTCCCACGTTGTCCCACGTTGTCCCACGTTGTCCCACGGTGTCCAACGATGTCCAACGGTGTCCCACGTTGTCCAACGGTGTCCCACGTTGTCCCACGTTGTCCCACGTTGTCCCACGTTGTCCCACGTTGTCCCACGTTGTCCCACGTTGTCCCACGTTGTCCCACGTTGTCCCACGTTGTCCCACGTTGTCCCACGTTGTCCCACGTTGTCCCACGTTGTCCCACGGTGTCCAACGGTGTCCAACGGTGTCCCACGGTGTCCAACGGTGTCCCACGGTGTCCAACGGTGTCCCACGGTGTCCAACGGTGTCCCACGGTGTCCAACGGTGTCCAACGGTGTCCCACGGTGTCCAACGGTGTCCCACGTTGTCCCACGTTGTCCCACGTTGTCCCACGTTGTCCCACGATGTCCTACGTTGTCCAACGATGTCCAACGGTGTCCCACGTTGTCCCACGTTGTCCTACGTTGCCCCACGTTGTCCCACGTTGTCCCACGTTGTCCCACGTTGTCCCACGTTGTCCCACGGTGTCCAACGGTGTCCCATGTTGTCCCACGTTGTCCCACGTTGTCCTACGTTGCCCCACGTTGTCCCACGTTGTCCCACGTTGTCCCACGTTGTCCCACGTTGTCCCACGTTGTCCCACGTTGTCCCACGGTGTCCAACGGTGTCCAACGGTGTCCAACGGTGTCCAACGATGTCCAACGGTGTCCAACGGTGTCCCACGGTGTCCAACGGTGTCCAACGGTGTCCCACGGTGTCCAACGGTGTCCCACGTTGTCCCACGTTGTCCCACGTTGTCCCACGTTGTCCCACGTTGTCCCACGTTGTCCCACGTTGTCCCACGTTGTCCCACGTTGTCCCACGTTGTCCCACGTTGTCCCACGTTGTCCACCGGTGTCCAACGGTGTCCAACGATGTCCAACGGTGTCCAACGGTGTCCCACGATGTCCTACGTTGTCCCACGTTGTCCCACGTTGTCCCACGTTGTCCCACGTTGTCCCACGATGTCCCACGTTGTCCAACGATGTCCAACGGTGTCCCACGTTGTCCCACGTTGTCCTACGTTGTCCCACGTTGTCCCACGTTGTCCCACGTTGTCCCACCGTGTCCAACGGTGTCCAACGATGTCCAACGGTGTCCAACGGTGTCCCACGTTGTCCCACGTTGTCCCACGGTGTCCAACGATGTCCAACGGTGTCCCACGTTGTCCCACGTTGTCCCACGTTGTCCCACGTTGTCCCACGTTGTTCCATGGTTTCCCACGTTGTCCCACGTTGTCCCACGTTGTCCCACGGTGTCCAACGATGTCCAACGGTGTCCAACGGTGTCCCACGGTGTCCAACGGTGTCCCACGTTGTCCCACGTTGTCCGACGTTGTCCCACGTTGTCCAACGGTGTCCCACGGTGTTCAACGGTGTCCCACGTTGTCCCACGTTGTCCCACGTTGTCCCACGTTGTCCCACGTTGTCCCACGTTGTCCCACGTTGTCCAACGGTGTCCCACGGTGTCCAACGGTGTCCCACGTTGTCCCACGTTGTCCCACGTTGTCCCACGGTGTCCAACGATGTCCAACGGTGTCCCACGTTGTCCCACGTTGTCCCACGTTGTCCCACGTTGTCCCACGTTGTCCCACGTTGTTCCATGGTTTCCCACGTTGTCCCACGTTGTCCCACGTTGTCCCACGGTGTCCAACGATGTCCAACGGTGTCCAACGGTGTCCCACGGTGTCCAACGGTGTCCCACGTTGTCCCACGTTGTCCCACGTTGTCCCACGTTGTCCCACGTTGTCCAACGGTGTCCCACGGTGTCCAACGGTGTCCCACGTTGTCCCACGTTGTCCCACGTTGTCCCACGTTGTCCCACGTTGTCCAACGGTGTCCCACGTTGTCCCACGATGTCCCACGTTGTCCAACGATGTCCAACGGTGTCCCACGTTGTCCCACGTTGTCCTACGTTGTCCCACGTTGTCCCACGTTGTCCCACGTTGTCCCACGTTGTCCCACGTTGTCCCACGGTGTCCAACGGTGTCCCATGTTGTCCCACGTTGTCCCACGGTGTCCAACGATGTCCAACGGTGTCCAACGGTGTCCCACGGTGTCCCACGTTGTCCCACGTTGTCCCACGTTGTCCCACGTTGTCCCACGTTGTCCCACGTTGTCCCACGTTGTCCCACGTTGTCCCACGTTGTCCCACGTTGTCCCACGTTGTCCCACGGTGTCCAACGATGTCCAACGGTGTCCCACGGTGTCCAACGGTGTCCCACGTTGTCCCACGTTGTCCCACGTTGTCCCACGTTGTCCCACGTTGTCCCACGTTGTCCCACGTTGTCCCACGGTGTCCAACGATGTCCAACGATGTCCCACGGTGTCCAACGGTGTCCCACGTTGTCCCACGTTGTCCCACGGTGTCCAACGATGTCCAACGGTGTCCAACGGTGTCCAACGGTGTCCAACGGTGTCCCACGGTGTCCCACGGTGTCCCACGTTGTCCCACGTTGTCCCACGTTGTCCCACGTTGTCCCACGTTGTCCCACGTTGTCCAACGATGTCCAACGGTGTCCCACGTTGTCCCACGTTGTCCCACGTTGTCCCACGTTGTCCCACGTTGTCCCACGTTGTCCCACGTTGTTCCATGGTTTCCCACGTTGTCCCACGTTGTCCCACGTTGTCCCACGGTGTCCAACGATGTCCAACGGTGTCCAACGGTGTCCAACGGTGTCCCACGTTGTCCCACGTTGTCCCACGTTGTCCCACGTTGTCCCACGTTGTCCCACGTTGTCCCACGGTGTCCAACGGTGTCCAACGATGTCCAACGGTGTCCAACGGTGTCCCACGATGTCCACCGATGTCCAACGGTGTCCAACGGTGTCCAACGGTGTCCAACGGTGTCCAACGGTGTCCAACGGTGTCCCACGGTGTCCAACGGTGTCCCACGTTGTCCCACGTTGTTCCATGGTTTCCCACGTTGTCCCACGTTGTCCCACGTTGTCCCACGGTGTCCAACGATGTCCAACGGTGTCCAACGGTGTCCCACGGTGTCCAACGGTGTCCCACGTTGTCCCACGTTGTCCCACGTTGTCCCACGTTGTCCCACGTTGTCCAACGGTGTCCAACGGTGTCCAACGGTGTCCCACGATGTCCACCGATGTCCAACGGTGTCCCACGTTGTCCCACGTTGTCCCACGTTGTCCCACGTTGTCCCACGTTGTCCCACGTTGTCCCACGTTGTCCCACGTTGTCCCACGTTGTCCCACGTTGTCCCACGTTGTCCCACGGTGTCCAACGGTGTCCAACGATGTCCAACGGTGTCCAACGGTGTCCCACGATGTCCACCGATGTCCAACGGTGTCCAACGGTGTCCAACGGTGTCCAACGGTGTCCAACGATGTCCAACGATGTCCAACGATGTCCAACGGTGTCCAACGATGTCCAACGATGTCCAACGGTGTCCCACGATGTCCAACGATGTCCAACGATGTCCAACGGTGTCCAACGGTGTCCCACGTTGTCCCACGTTGTCCCACGTTGTCCCACGGTGTCCAACGATGTCCAACGGTGTCCCACGTTGTCCAACGGTGTCCCACGTTGTCCCACGTTGTCCCACGTTGTCCCACGTTGTCCCACGATGTCCCACGTTGTCCCACGTTGTCCCACGATGTCCCACGTTGTCCCACGTTGTCCCACGTTGTCCCACGTTGTCCCACGTTGTCCCACGTTGTCCCACGTTGTCCCACGTTGTCCCACGGTGTCCAACGGTGTCCAACGATGTCCAACGGTGTCCAACGGTGTCCCACGTTGTCCCACGTTGTCCCACGTTGTCCCACGGTGTCCAACGGTGTCCCACGTTGTCCCACGTTGTCCCACGTTGTCCCACGTTGTCCCACGTTGTCCCACGTTGTCCCACGATGTCCCACGTTGTCCCACGTTGTCCCACGTTGTCCCACGTTGTCCCACGTTGTCCAACGATGTCCAACGGTGTCCCACGTTGTCCCACGTTGTCCCACGTTGTCCCACGTTTTCCCACGTTGTTCCATGGTTTCCCACGTTGTCCCACGTTGTCCCACGTTGTCCCACGGTGTCCAACGATGTCCAACGGTGTCCAACGGTGTCCAACGGTGTCCAACGATGTCCAACGATGTCCAACGATGTCCAACGGTGTCCAACGATGTCCAACGATGTCCAACGATGTCCAACGGAGTCCCACGATGTCCAACGATGTCCAACGATGTCCAACGATGTCCAACGGTGTCCCACGTTGTCCCACGTTGTCCCACGTTGTCCCACGTTGTCCCACGATGTCCCACGTTGTCCCACGTTGTCCCACGTTGTCCCACGTTGTCCCACGTTGTCCCACGTTGTCCCACGTTGTCCCACGTTGTCCCACGGTGTCCAACGATGTCCAACGGTGTCCAACGGTGTCCCACGGTGTCCCACGGTGTCCCACGTTGTCCCACGTTGTCCCACGTTGTCCCACGTTGTCCCACGTTGTCCCACGTTGTCCAACGATGTCCAACGGTGTCCCACGTTGTCCCACGTTGTCCCACGTTGTCCCACGTTGTTCCATGGTTTCCCACGTTGTCCCACGTTGTCCCACGTTGTCCCACGGTGTCCAACGATGTCCAACGGTGTCCAACGGTGTCCAACGGTGTCCAACGATGTCCAACGATGTCCAACGATGTCCAACGGTGTCCAACGATGTCCAACGATGTCCAACGGTGTCCCACGATGTCCAACGATGTCCAACGATGTCCAACGGTGTCCAACGATGTCCAACGGTGTCCAACGATGTCCAACGATGTCCAACGGTGTACCACGATGTCCAACGATGTCCAACGATGTCCAACGGTGTCCAACGGTGTCCCACGTTGTCCCACGTTGTCCCACGTTGTCCCACGGTGTCCAACGTTGTCCCACGTTGTCCCACGGTGTCCAACGATGTCCAACGGTGTCCAACGGTGTCCCACGGTGTCCAACGGTGTCCCACGTTGTCCCACGTTGTCCCACGTTGTCCCACGTTGTCCCACGTTGTCCCACGTTGTCCCACGTTGTCCCACGTTGTCCCACGTTGTCCCACGTTGTTCCATGGTTTCCCACGTTGTCCCACGTTGTCCCACGTTGTCCCACGGTGTCCAACGATGTCCAACGGTGTCCAACGGTGTCCAACGGTGTCCAACGATGTCCAACGATGTCCAACGATGTCCAACGGTGTCCAACGATGTCCAACGATGTCCAACGATGTCCAACGGAGTCCCACGATGTCCAACGATGTCCAACGGTGTCCAACGGTGTCCCACGTTGTCCCACGTTGTCCCACGTTGTCCCACGGTGTCCAACGATGTCCAACGGTGTCCCACGTTGTCCCACGTTGTCCCACGTTGTCCCACGTTGTCCCACGTTGTCCCACGATGTCCCACGTTGTCCCACGTTGTCCCACGTTGTCCCACGTTGTCCCACGTTGTCCCACGATGTCCCACGTTGTCCCACGGTGTCCAACGATGTCCAACGGTGTCCAACGGTGTCCCACGGTGTCCAACGGTGTCCCACGTTGTCCCACGTTGTCCCACGTTGTCCCACGTTGTCCCACGTTGTCCCACGTTGTCCAACGATGTCCAACGGTGTCCCACGTTGTCCCACGTTGTCCCACGTTGTCCCACGTTGTCCCACGTTGTCCCACGTTGTCCCACGATGTCCCACGTTGTCCCACGGTGTCCCACGTTGTCCCACGTTGTCCCACGATGTCCAACGATGTCCAACGGTGTCCCACGTTGTCCCACGTTGTCCCACGGTGTCCAACGATGTCCAACGGTGTCCAACGGTGTCCAACGGTGTCCAACGATGTCCAACGATGTCCAACGATGTCCAACGGTGTCCAACGATGTCCAACGATGTCCAACGATGTCCAACGGTGTCCCACGATGTCCAACGATGTCCAACGATGTCCAACGATGTCCAACGGTGTCCAACGATGTCCAACGATGTCCAACGATGTCCAACGGAGTCCCACGATGTCCAACGATGTCCAACGGTGTCCAACGGTGTCCCACGTTGTCCCACGTTGTCCCACGTTGTCCCACGGTGTCCAACGGTGTCCCACGTTGTCCCACGTTGTCCCACGTTGTCCCACGTTGTCCCACGTTGTCCCACGATGTCCCACGTTGTCCCACGTTGTCCCACGTTGTCCCACGTTGTCCCACGTTGTCCAACGATGTCCAACGGTGTCCCACGTTGTCCCACGTTGTCCCACGTTGTCCCACGTTGTCCCACGGTGTCCAACGGTGTCCCACGTTGTCCCACGTTGTCCCACGTTGTCCCACGTTGTCCCACGTTGTCCCACGATGTCCCACGTTGTCCCACGTTGTCCCACGTTGTCCCACGTTGTCCCACGTTGTCCCACGTTGTCCCACGTTGTCCCACGTTGTCCCACGTTGTCCCACGGTGTCCAACGATGTCCAACGGTGTCCAACGGTGTCCCACGGTGTCCAACGGTGTCCCACGTTGTCCCACGTTGTCCCACGTTGTCCCACGTTGTACCACGTTGTCCCACGTTGTCCCACGTTGTTCCATGGTTTCCCACGTTGTCCCACGTTGTCCCACGGTGTCCAACGATGTCCAACGGTGTCCAACGGTGTCCCACGGTGTCCAACGGTGTCCCACGTTGTCCCACGTTGTCCCACGTTGTCCCACGTTGTCCCACGTTGTCCAACGGTGTCCCACGGTGTCCAACGGTGTCCCACGTTGTCCCACGTTGTCCCACGTTGTCCCACGTTGTCCCACGTTGTCCCACGTTGTCCCACGTTGTCCCACGTTGTCCCACGTTGTCCCACGGTGTCCAACGGTGTCCAACGATGTCCAACGGTGTCCAACGGTGTCCCACGTTGTCCCACGTTGTCCCACGTTGTCCCACGTTGTCCCACGATGTCCCACGTTGTCCCACGTTGTCCCACGTTGTCCCACGTTGTCCCACGTTGTCCCACGTTGTCCCACGTTGTCCCACGTTGTCCCACGGTGTCCAACGATGTCCAACGGTGTCCAACGGTGTCCCACGGTGTCCCACGGTGTCCCACGTTGTCCCACGTTGTCCCACGTTGTCCCACGTTGTCCCACGTTGTCCCACGTTGTCCAACGATGTCCAACGGTGTCCCACGTTGTCCCACGTTGTCCCACGTTGTCCCACGTTGTTCCATGGTTTCCCACGTTGTCCCACGTTGTCCCACGTTGTCCCACGGTGTCCAACGATGTCCAACGGTGTCCAACGGTGTCCAACGGTGTCCAACGATGTCCAACGATGTCCAACGATGTCCAACGGTGTCCAACGATGTCCAACGATGTCCAACGGTGTCCCACGATGTCCAACGGTGTCCAACGGTGTCCCACGGTGTCCAACGGTGTCCCACGTTGTCCCACGTTGTCCCACGTTGTCCCACGTTGTCCCACGTTGTCCCACGTTGTCCAACGATGTCCAACGGTGTCCCACGTTGTCCCACGTTGTCCCACGATGTCCAACGATGTCCAACGGTGTCCCACGTTGTCCCACGTTGTCCCACGTTGTCCCACGTTGTTCCATGGTTTCCCACGTTGTCCCACGTTGTCCCACGTTGTCCCACGGTGTCCAACGATGTCCAACGGTGTCCAACGGTGTCCAACGGTGTCCAACGATGTCCAACGATGTCCAACGGTGTCCAACGATGTCCAACGATGTCCAACGATGTCCAACGGTGTCCAACGATGTCCAACGATGTCCAACGGTGTCCCACGATGTCCAACGATGTCCAACGATGTCCAACGATGTCCAACGATGTCCAACGGTGTCCAACGATGTCCAACGGTGTCCAACGATGTCCAACGATGTCCAACGGTGTACCACGATGTCCAACGATGTCCAACGATGTCCAACGGTGTCCAACGGTGTCCCACGTTGTCCCACGTTGTCCCACGTTGTCCCACGGTGTCCAACGTTGTCCCACGTTGTCCCACGGTGTCCAACGATGTCCAACGGTGTCCAACGGTGTCCCACGGTGTCCAACGGTGTCCCACGTTGTCCCACGTTGTCCCACGTTGTCCCACGTTGTCCCACGTTGTCCCACGTTGTCCAACGATGTCCAACGGTGTCCCACGTTGTCCCACGTTGTCCCACGTTGTCCCACGTTGTCCCACGTTGTCCCACGTTGTTCCATGGTTTCCCACGTTGTCCCACGTTGTCCCACGTTGTCCCACGGTGTCCCACGATGTCCAACGGTGTCCAACGGTGTCCAACGGTGTCCAACGATGTCCAACGATGTCCAACGATGTCCAACGGTGTCCAACGATGTCCAACGATGTCCAACTATGTCCAACGGAGTCCCACGATGTCCAACGATGTCCAACGGTGTCCAACGGTGTCCCACGTTGTCCCACGTTGTCCCACGTTGTCCCACGGTGTCCAACGATGTCCAACGGTGTCCCACGTTGTCCCACGTTGTCCCACGTTGTCCCACGTTGTCCCACGTTGTCCCACGATGTCCCACGTTGTCCCACGTTGTCCCACGTTGTCCCACGTTGTCCCACGTTGTCCCACGATGTCCCACGTTGTCCCACGGTGTCCAACGATGTCCAACGGTGTCCAACGGTGTCCCACGGTGTCCAACGGTGTCCCACGTTGTCCCACGTTGTCCCACGTTGTCCCACGTTGTCCCACGTTGTCCCACGTTGTCCAACGATGTCCAACGGTGTCCCACGTTGTCCCACGTTGTCCCACGTTGTCCCACGTTGTCCCACGTTGTCCCACGTTGTCCCACGATGTCCCACGTTGTCCCACGTTGTCCCACGTTGTCCCACGTTGTCCCACGTTGTCCAACGATGTCCAACGGTGTCCCACGTTGTCCCACGTTGTCCCACGGTGTCCAACGATGTCCAACGGTGTCCAACGGTGTCCAACGGTGTCCAACGATGTCCAACGATGTCCAACGATGTCCAACGGTGTCCAACGATGTCCAACGATGTCCAACGATGTCCAACGGAGTCCCACGATGTCCAACGATGTCCAACGATGTCCAACGATGTCCAACGGTGTCCAACGATGTCCAACGATGTCCAACGATGTCCAACGGAGTCCCACGATGTCCAACGATGTCCAACGGTGTCCAACGGTGTCCCACGTTGTCCCACGTTGTCCCACGTTGTCCCACGGTGTCCAACGGTGTCCCACGTTGTCCCACGTTGTCCCACGTTGTCCCACGTTGTCCCACGTTGTCCCACGATGTCCCACGTTGTCCCACGTTGTCCCACGTTGTCCCACGTTGTCCCACGTTGTCCAACGATGTCCAACGGTGTCCCACGTTGTCCCACGTTGTCCCACGTTGTCCCACGTTGTCCCACGGTGTCCAACGGTGTCCCACGTTGTCCCACGTTGTCCCACGTTGTCCCACGTTGTCCCACGTTGTCCCACGATGTCCCACGTTGTCCCACGTTGTCCCACGTTGTCCCACGTTGTCCCACGTTGTCCCACGTTGTCCCACGTTGTCCCACGTTGTCCCACGTTGTCCCACGGTGTCCAACGATGTCCAACGGTGTCCAACGGTGTCCCACGGTGTCCAACGGTGTCCCACGTTGTCCCACGTTGTCCCACGTTGTCCCACGTTGTACCACGTTGTCCCACGTTGTCCCACGTTGTTCCATGGTTTCCCACGTTGTCCCGCGTTGTCCCACGTTGTCCCACGGTGTCCAACGATGTCCAACGGTGTCCAGCGGTGTCCCACGGTGTCCAACGGTGTCCCACGTTGTCCCACGTTGTCCCACGTTGTCCCACGTTGTCCCACGTTGTCCAACGGTGTCCCACGGTGTCCAACGGTGTCCCACGTTGTCCCACGTTGTCCCACGTTGTCCCACGTTGTCCCACGTTGTCCCACGTTGTCCCACGGTGTCCAACGGTGACCAACGATGTCCAACGGTGTCCAACGGTGTCCCACGATGTCCACCGATGTCCAACGGTGTCCAACGGTGTCCAACGGTGTCCAACGGTGTCCAACGATGTCCAACGATGTCCAACGATGTCCAACGGTGTCCAACGATGTCCCACGTTGTCCCACGTTGTCCCACGTTGTCCCACGTTGTCCCACGTTGTCCCACGTTGTCCCACGGTGTCCAACGGTGTCCAACGATGTCCAACGGTGTCCAACGGTGTCCCACGTTGTCCCACGTTGTCCCACGTTGTCCCACGTTGTCCCACGATGTCCCACGTTGTCCCACGTTGTCCCACGTTGTCCCACGTTGTCCCACGTTGTCCCACGTTGTCCCACGTTGTCCCACGTTGTCCCACGGTGTCCAACGATGTCCAACGGTGTCCAACGGTGTCCCACGGTGTCCCACGGTGTCCCACGTTGTCCCACGTTGTCCCACGTTGTCCCACGTTGTCCCACGTTGTCCCACGTTGTCCAACGATGTCCAACGGTGTCCCACGTTGTCCCACGTTGTCCCACGTTGTCCCACGTTGTTCCATGGTTTCCCACGTTGTCCCACGTTGTCCCACGTTGTCCCACGGTGTCCAACGATGTCCAACGGTGTCCAACGGTGTCCAACGGTGTCCAACGATGTCCAACGATGTCCAACGATGTCCAACGGTGTCCAACGATGTCCAACGATGTCCAACGGTGTCCCACGATGTCCAACGATGTCCAACGATGTCCAACGGTGTCCAACGATGTCCAACGGTGTCCAACGATGTCCAACGATGTCCAACGGTGTACCACGATGTCCAACGATGTCCAACGATGTCCAACGGTGTCCAACGGTGTCCCACGTTGTCCCACGTTGTCCCACGTTGTCCCACGGTGTCCAACGTTGTCCCACGTTGTCCCACGGTGTCCCACGATGTCCAACGGTGTCCAACGGTGTCCCACGGTGTCCAACGGTGTCCCACGTTGTCCCACGTTGTCCCACGTTGTCCCACGTTGTCCCACGTTGTCCCACGTTGTCCAACGATGTCCAACGGTGTCCCACGTTGTCCCACGTTGTCCCACGTTGTCCCACGTTGTCCCACGTTGTCCCACGTTGTTCCATGGTTTCCCACGTTGTCCCACGTTGTCCCACGTTGTCCCACGGTGTCCAACGATGTCCAACGGTGTCCAACGGTGTCCAACGGTGTCCAACGATGTCCAACGATGTCCAACGATGTCCAACGGTGTCCAACGATGTCCAACGATGTCCAACGATGTCCAACGGAGTCCCACGATGTCCAACGATGTCCAACGGTGTCCAACGGTGTCCCACGTTGTCCCACGTTGTCCCACGTTGTCCCACGGTGTCCAACGATGTCCAACGGTGTCCCACGTTGTCCCACGTTGTCCCACGTTGTCCCACGTTGTCCCACGTTGTCCCACGATGTCCCACGTTGTCCCACGTTGTCCCACGTTGTCCCACGTTGTCCCACGTTGTCCCACGATGTCCCACGTTGTCCCACGGTGTCCAACGATGTCCAACGGTGTCCAACGGTGTCCCACGGTGTCCAACGGTGTCCCACGTTGTCCCACGTTGTCCCACGTTGTCCCACGTTGTCCCACGTTGTCCCACGTTGTCCAACGATGTCCAACGGTGTCCCACGTTGTCCCACGTTGTCCCACGTTGTCCCACGTTGTCCCACGTTGTCCCACGTTGTCCCACGTTGTCCCACGGTGTCCAACGTTGTCCCACGTTGTCCCACGTTGTCCCACGTTGTCCCACGTTGTCCAACGGTGTCCCACGGTGTCCAACGGTGTCCAACGGTGTCCAACGGTGTCCAACGGTGTCCAACGATGTCCAACGATGTCCAACGATGTCCAACGGTGTCCAACGATGTCCAACGATGTCCAACGATGTCCAACGGAGTCCCACGATGTCCAACGATGTCCAACGGTGTCCAACGGTGTCCAACGGTGTCCAACGATGTCCAACGATGTCCAACGATGTCCAACGGTGTCCAACGATGTCCAACGATGTCCCACGTTGTCCCACGTTGTCCCACGTTGTACCACGTTGTCCCACGTTGTCCCACGTTGTTCCATGGTTTCCCACGTTGTCCCACGTTGTCCCACGTTGTCCCACGTTGTCCCACGTTGTCCCACGTTGTCCCACGTTGTCCCACGTTGTCCCACGTTGTCCCACGTTGTCCCACGGTGTCCAACGATGTCCAACGGTGTCCAACGGTGTCCCACGGTGTCCAACGGTGTCCCACGTTGTCCCACGTTGTCCCACGTTGTCCCACGTTGTACCACGTTGTCCCACGTTGTCCCACGTTGTTCCATGGTTTCCCACGTTGTCCCACGTTGTCCCACGTTGTCCCACGGTGTCCAACGATGTCCAACGGTGTCCAACGGTGTCCCACGGTGTCCAACGGTGTCCCACGTTGTCCCACGTTGTCCCACGTTGTCCCACGTTGTCCCACGTTGTCCAACGGTGTCCCACGGTGTCCAACGGTGTCCCACGTTGTCCCACGTTGTCCCACGTTGTCCCACGTTGTCCCACGTTGTCCCACGTTGTCCCACGTTGTCCCACGTTGTCCCACGGTGTCCAACGGTGTCCAACGATGTCCAACGGTGTCCAACGGTGTCCCACGATGTCCACCGATGTCCAACGGTGTCCAACGGTGTCCAACGGTGTCCAACGGTGTCCAACGATGTCCAACGATGTCCAACGATGTCCAACGGTGTCCAACGATGTCCCACGTTGTCCCACGTTGTCCCACGTTGTCCCACGTTGTCCCACGTTGTCCCACGTTGTCCCACGGTGTCCAACGGTGTCCAACGATGTCCAACGGTGTCCAGCGGTGTCCCACGTTGTCCCACGTTGTCCCACGGTGTCCAACGATGTCCAACGGTGTCCAACGGTGTCCCACGGTGTCCAACGGTGTCCCACGTCGTCCCACGTTGTCCCACGTTGTCCCACGTTGTACCACGTTGTCCCACGTTGTCCCACGTTGTTCCATGGTTTCCCACGTTGTCCCACGTTGTCCCACGTTGTCCCACGGTGTCCAACGATGTCCAACGGTGTCCAACGGTGTCCCACGGTGTCCAACGGTGTCCCACGTTGTCCCACGTTGTCCCACGTTGTCCCACGTTGTCCCACGTTGTCCAACGGTGTCCCACGTTGTCCCACGTTGTCCCACGTTGTCCCACGGTGTCCAACGATGTCCAACGGTGTCCAACGGTGTCCCACGGTGTCCAACGGTGTCCCACGTTGTCCCACGTTGTCCCACGTTGTCCCACGTTGTACCACGTTGTCCCACGTTGTCCCACGTTGTTCCATGGTTTCCCACGTTGTCCCGCGTTGTCCCACGTTGTCCCACGGTGTCCAACGATGTCCAACGGTGTCCAACGGTGTCCCACGGTGTCCAACGGTGTCCCACGTTGTCCCACGTTGTCCCACGTTGTCCCACGTTGTCCCACGTTGTCCAACGGTGTCCAACGGTGTCCAACGGTGTCCAACGGTGTCCAACGGTGTCCAACGATGTCCAACGATGTCCAACGATGTCCAACGGTGTCCAACGATGTCCCACGTTGTCCCACGTTGTCCCACGTTGTCCCACGTTGTCCCACGTTGTCCCACGTTGTCCCACGGTGTCCAACGGTGTCCAACGATGTCCAACGGTGTCCAACGGTGTCCCACGTTGTCCCACGTTGTCCCACGGTGTCCAACGATGTCCAACGGTGTCCAACGGTGTCCCACGGTGTCCAACGGTGTCCCACGTTGTCCCACGTTGTCCCACGTTGTCCCACGTTGTACCACGTTGTCCCACGTTGTCCCACGTTGTTCCATGGTTTCCCACGTTGTCCCACGTTGTCCCACGTTGTCCCACGGTGTCCAACGATGTCCAACGGTGTCCAACGGTGTCCCACGGTGTCCAACGGTGTCCCACGATGTCCCACGTTGTCCCACGTTGTCCCACGTTGTCCCACGTTGTCCAACGGTGTCCCACGTTGTCCCACGTTGTCCCACGTTGTCCCACGGTGTCCAACGATGTCCAACGGTGTCCAACGGTGTCCCACGGTGTCCAACGGTGTCCCACGTTGTCCCACGTTGTCCCACGTTGTCCCACGTTGTACCACGTTGTCCCACGTTGTCCCACGTTGTTCCATGGTTTCCCACGTTGTCCCGCGTTGTCCCACGTTGTCCCACGGTGTCCAACGATGTCCAACGGTGTCCAACGGTGTCCCACGGTGTCCAACGGTGTCCCACGTTGTCCCACGTTGTCCCACGTTGTCCCACGTTGTCCCACGTTGTCCAACGGTGTCCCACGGTGTCCAACGGTGTCCCACGGTGTCCAACGGTGTCCCACGTTGTCCCACGTTGTCCCACGTTGTCCCACGTTGTCCCACGTTGTCCCACGTTGTCCCACGGTGTCCAACGGTGTCCAACGATGTCCAACGGTGTCCAACGGTGTCCCACGATGTCCACCGATGTCCAACGGTGTCCAACGGTGTCCAACGGTGTCCAACGGTGTCCAACGATGTCCAACGATGTCCAACGATGTCCAACGGTGTCCAACGATGTCCCACGTTGTCCCACGTTGTCCCACGTTGTCCCACGTTGTCCCACGCTGTCCCACGTTGTCCCACGGTGTCCAACGGTGTCCAACGATGTCCAACGGTGTCCAACGGTGTCCCACGTTGTCCCACGTTGTCCCACGTTGTCCCACGTTGTTCCATGGTTTCCCACGTTGTCCCACGTTGTCCCACGTTGTCCCACGGTGTCCAACGATGTCCAACGGTGTCCAACGGTGTCCAACGGTGTCCAACGATGTCCAACGATGTCCAACGATGTCCAACGGTGTCCAACGATGTCCAACGATGTCCAACGGTGTCCCACGATGTCCAACGATGTCCAACGATGTCCAACGGTGTCCAACGATGTCCAACGGTGTCCAACGATGTCCAACGATGTCCAACGGTGTACCACGATGTCCAACGATGTCCAACGATGTCCAACGGTGTCCAACGGTGTCCCACGTTGTCCCACGTTGTCCCACGTTGTCCCACGGTGTCCAACGTTGTCCCACGTTGTCCCACGGTGTCCAACGATGTCCAACGGTGTCCAACGGTGTCCCACGGTGTCCAACGGTGTCCCACGTTGTCCCACGTTGTCCCACGTTGTCCCACGTTGTCCCACGTTGTCCCACGTTGTCCAACGATGTCCAACGGTGTCCCACGTTGTCCCACGTTGTCCCACGTTGTCCCACGTTGTCCCACGTTGTTCCATGGTTTCCCACGTTGTCCCACGTTGTCCCACGTTGTCCCACGGTGTCCAACGATGTCCAACGGTGTCCAACGGTGTCCAACGGTGTCCAACGATGTCCAACGATGTCCAACGATGTCCAACGGTGTCCAACGATGTCCAACGATGTCCAACGATGTCCAACGGAGTCCCACGATGTCCAACGATGTCCAACGGTGTCCAACGGTGTCCCACGTTGTCCCACGTTGTCCCACGTTGTCCCACGGTGTCCAACGATGTCCAACGTTGTCCCACGTTGTCCCACGTTGTCCCACGTTGTCCCACGTTGTCCCACGTTGTCCCACGATGTCCCACGTTGTCCCACGTTGTCCCACGTTGTCCCACGTTGTCCCACGTTGTCCCACGATGTCCCACGTTGTCCCACGGTGTCCAACGATGTCCAACGGTGTCCAACGGTGTCCCACGGTGTCCAACGGTGTCCCACGTTGTCCCACGTTGTCCCACGTTGTCCCACGTTGTCCCACGTTGTCCAACGATGTCCAACGGTGTCCCACGTTGTCCCACGTTGTCCCACGTTGTCCCACGTTGTCCCACGTTGTCCCACGTTGTCCCACGTTGTCCCACGGTGTCCAACGTTGTCCCACGTTGTCCCACGTTGTCCCACGTTGTCCCACGTTGTCCAACGGTGCCCCACGGTGTACAACGGTGTCCCACGTTGTCCCACGTTGTCCCACGTTGTCCCACGTTGTCCCACGTTGTCCCACGTTGTCCCACGGTGTCCAACGTTGTCCAACAATGTCCAACGGTGTCCAACGGTGTCCCACGATGTCCACCGATGTCCCACGTTGTCCAACGGTGTCCCACGGTGTACAACGGTGTCCCACGTTGTCCCACGTTGTCCCACGTTGTCCCACGTTGTCCCACGTTGTCCCACGGTGTCCAACGGTGTCCAACGATGTCCAACGGTGTCCAACGGTGTCCAACGGTGTCCCACGGTGTCCAACGGTGTCCCACGTTGTCCCACGTTGTCCCACGTTGTCCCACGTTGTCCCACGTTGTCCCACGTTGTCCCACGTTGTCCCACGTTGTCCCACGTTGTCCCACGTTGTCCCACGTTGTCCCACGTTGTCCCACGTTGTCCCACGTTGTCCCACGGTGTCCAACGATGTCCAACGGTGTCCAACGGTGTCCCACGGTGTCCAACGGTGTCCCACGTTGTCCCACGTTGTCCCACGTTGTCCCACGTTGTCCCACGTTGTCCCACGTTGTCCAACGATGTCCAACGGTGTCCCACGTTGTCCCACGTTGTCCCACGTTGTCCCACGTTGTCCCACGTTGTTCCATGGTTTCCCACGTTGTCCCACGTTGTCCCACGTTGTCCCACGGTGTCCAACGATGTCCAACGGTGTCCAACGGTGTCCAACGGTGTCCCACGTTGTCCCACGTTGTCCCACGTTGTCCCACGTTGTCCCACGTTGTACCACGTTGTCCCACGTTGTCCCACGTTGTTCCATGGTTTCCCACGTTGTCCCACGTTGTCCCACGTTGTCCCACGGTGTCCAACGATGTCCAACGGTGTCCAACGGTGTCCCACGGTGTCCAACGGTGTCCCACGTTGTCCCACGTTGTCCCACGTTGTCCCACGTTGTCCCACGTTGTCCAACGGTGTCCCACGGTGTCCAACGGTGTCCCACGTTGTCCCACGTTGTCCAACGGTGTCCCACGGTGTCCAACGGTGTCCCACGTTGTCCCACGTTGTCCCACGTTGTCCCACGTTGTCCCACGTTGTCCCACGTTGTCCCACGGTGTCCCACGATGTCCACCGATGTCCAACGGTGTCCAACGGTGTCCAACGGTGTCCAACGGTGTCCAACGATGTCCAACGATGTCCAACGATGTCCAACGGTGTCCAACGATGTCCCACGTTGTCCCACGTTGTCCCACGTTGTCCCACGTTGTCCCACGTTGTCCCACGTTGTCCCACGTTGTCCCACGGTGTCCAACGGTGTCCAACGATGTCCAACGGTGTCCAACGGTGTCCCACGTTGTCCCACGTTGTCCCACGGTGTCCAACGATGTCCAACGATGTCCCACGTTGTCCCACGTTGTCCCACGTTGTCCCACGTTGTCCCACGTTGTCCCACGTTGTCCCACGTTGTCCCACGTTGTCCCACGGTGTCCAACGATGTCCAACGGTGTCCAACGATGTCCAACGGTGTCCCACGATGTCCAACGATGTCCAACGATGTCCAACGGTGTCCAACGGTGTCCCACGTTGTCCCACGTTGTCCCACGTTGTCCCACGGTGTCCAACGATGTCCAACGGTGACCCACGTTGTCCAACGGTGTCCCACGTTGTCCCACGTTGTCCCACGTTGTCCAACGGTGTCCAACGATGTCCAACGGTGTCCCACGATGTCCAACGATGTCCAACGATGTCCCACGGTGTCCAACGGTGTCCCACGTTGTCCCACGTTGTCCCACGTTGTCCCACGTTGTCCCACGTTGTCCCACGTTGTCCAACGATGTCCAACGGTGTCCCACGTTGTCCCACGTTGTCCCACGTTGTCCCACGTTGTCCCACGTTGTCCCACGTTGTCCCACGTTGTTCCATGGTTTCCCACGTTGTCCCACGTTGTCCCACGTTGTCCCACGGTGTCCAACGATGTCCAACGGTGTCCAACGGTGTCCAACGGTGTCCCACGATGTCCAACGATGTCCAACGATGTCCAACTGTGTCCAACGATGTCCAACGGAGTCCCACGATGTCCAACGATGTCCAACGGTGTCCAACGGTGTCCCACGTTGTCCACGTTGTCCCACGTTGTCCCACGGTGTCCAACGATGTCCAACGGTGTCCCACGTTGTCCCACGTTGTCCCACGTTGTCCCACGTTGTCCCACGTTGTCCCACGATGTCCCACGTTGTCCCACGTTGTCCCACGTTGTCCCACGTTGTCCCACGTTGCCCCACGTTGTCCCACGTTGTCCCACGTTGTCCCACGTTGTCCCACGGTGTCCAACGTTGTCCCACGTTGTCCCACGTTGTCCCACGTTGTCCCACGTTGTCCAACGGTGTCCCACGGTGTCCAACGGTGTCCCACGTTGTCCCACGTTGTCCCACGTTGTCCCACGTAGTCCCACGTTGTCCCACGTTGTCCCACGGTGTCCAACGGTGTCCAACGATGTCCAACGGTGTCCAACGGTGTCCCACGGTGTCCAACGATGTCCAACGGTGTCCAACGGTGTCCAACGGTGTCCAACGGTGTCCAACGGTGTCCAACGGTGTCCCACGGTGTCCAACGGTGTCCCACGTTGTCCCACGTTGTTCCATGGTTTCCCACGTTGTCCCACGTTGTCCCACGTTGTCCCACGGTGTCCAACGATGTCCAACGGTATCCAACGGTGTCCCACGGTGTCCAACGGTGTCCCACGTTGTCCCACGTTGTCCCACGTTGTCCCACGTTGTCCCACGTTGTCCCACGTTGTCCAACGGTGTCCCACGGTGTCCAACGGTGTCCCACGTTGTCCCACGTTGTCCCACGTTGTCCCACGTTGTCCCACGTTGTCCCACGTTGTCCCACGGTGTCCAACGGTGTCCAACGATGTCCAACGGTGTCCAACGGTGTCCCACGATGTCCACCGATGTCCAACGGTGTCCAACGGTGTCCAACGGTGTCCAACGGTGTCCAACGATGTCCAAAGATGTCCAACGATGTCCAACGGTGTCCAACGATGTCCAACGATGTCCAACGGTGTCCCACGATGTCCAACGATGTCCAACGATGTCCAACGGTGTCCAACGGTGTCCCACGTTGTCCCACGTTGTCCCACGTTGTCCCACGTTGTCCCACGTTGTCCCACGTTGTCCCACGTTGTCCCACGTTGTCCCACGTTGTCCCACGTTGTCCCACGGTGTCCAACGTTGTCCCACGTTGTCCCACGTTGTCCCACGTTGTCCCACGGTGTCCAACGGTGTCCCACGGTGTCCAAAGGTGTCCCACGTTGTCCCACGTTGTCCCACGTTGTCCCACGTTGTCCCACGTTGTCCCACGTTGTCCCACGGTGTCCAACGGTGTCCAACGATGTCCAACGGTGTCCAACGGTGTCCCACGATGTCCACCGATGTCCAACGGTGTCCAACGGTGTCCAACGGTGTCCAACGGTGTCCAACGGTGTCCAACGGTGTCCCACGGTGTCCAACGGTGTCCCACGTTGTCCCACGTTGTTCCATGGTTTCCCACGTTGTCCCACGTTGTCCCACGTTGTCCCACGGTGTCCAACGATGTCCAACGGTGTCCAACGGTGTCCCACGGTGTCCAACGGTGTCCCACGTTGTCCCACGTTGTCCCACGTTGTCCCACGTTGTCCCACGTTGTCCCACGTTGTCCAACGGTGCCCCACGGTGTACAACGGTGTCCCACGTTGTCCCACGTTGTCCCACGTTGTCCCACGTTGTCCCACGTTGTCCCACGTTGTCCCACGGTGTCCAACGGTGTCCAACAATGTCCAACGGTGTCCAACGGTGTCCCACGATGTCCACCGATGTCCCACGTTGTCCAACGGTGTCCCACGGTGTACAACGGTGTCCCACGTTGTCCCACGTTGTCCCACGTTGTCCCACGTTGTCCCACGTTGTCCCACGGTGTCCAACGGTGTCCAACGATGTCCAACGGTGTCCAACGGTGTCCAACGGTGTCCCACGGTGTCCAACGGTGTCCCACGTTGTCCCACGTTGTCCCACGTTGTCCCACGTTGTCCCACGTTGTCCCACGTTGTCCCACGTTGTCCCACGTTGTCCCACGTTGTCCCACGTTGTCCCACGTTGTCCCACGTTGTCCCACGTTGTCCCACGTTGTCCCACGGTGTCCAACGATGTCCAACGGTGTCCAACGGTGTCCCACGGTGTCCAACGGTGTCCCACGTTGTCCCACGTTGTCCCACGTTGTCCCACGTTGTCCCACGTTGTCCCACGTTGTCCAACGATGTCCAACGGTGTCCCACGTTGTCCCACGTTGTCCCACGTTGTCCCACGTTGTCCCACGTTGTTCCATGGTTTCCCACGTTGTCCCACGTTGTCCCACGTTGTCCCACGGTGTCCAACGATGTCCAACGGTGTCCAACGGTGTCCCACGTTGTCCCACGTTGTCCCACGTTGTCCCACGTTGTCCCACGGTGTCCAACGGTGTCCAACGATGTCCAACGGTGTCCAACGGTGTCCAACGGTGTCCCACGGTGTCCAACGGTGTCCCACGTTGTCCCACGTTGTCCCACGTTGTCCCACGTTGTCCCACGTTGTACCACGTTGTCCCACGTTGTCCCACGTTGTTCCATGGTTTCCCACGTTGTCCCACGTTGTCCCACGTTGTCCCACGGTGTCCAACGATGTCCAACGGTGTCCAACGGTGTCCCACGGTGTCCAACGGTGTCCCACGTTGTCCCACGTTGTCCCACGTTGTCCCACGTTGTCCCACGTTGTCCAACGGTGTCCCACGGTGTCCAACGGTGTCCCACGTTGTCCCACGTTGTCCAACGGTGTCCCACGGTGTCCAACGGTGTCCCACGTTGTCCCACGTTGTCCCACGTTGTCCCACGTTGTCCCACGTTGTCCCACGTTGTCCCACGGTGTCCCACGATGTCCACCGATGTCCAACGGTGTCCAACGGTGTCCAACGGTGTCCAACGGTGTCCAACGATGTCCAACGATGTCCAACGATGTCCAACGGTGTCCAACGATGTCCCACGTTGTCCCACGTTGTCCCACGTTGTCCCACGTTGTCCCACGTTGTCCCACGTTGTCCCACGTTGTCCCACGGTGTCCAACGGTGTCCAACGATGTCCAACGGTGTCCAACGGTGTCCCACGTTGTCCCACGTTGTCCCACGGTGTCCAACGATGTCCAACGGTGTCCCACGTTGTCCCACGTTGTCCCACGTTGTCCCACGTTGTCCCACGTTGTCCCACGTTGTCCCACGTTGTCCCACGTTGTCCCACGGTGTCCAACGATGTCCAACGGTGTCCAACGATGTCCAACGGTGTCCCACGATGTCCAACGATGTCCAACGATGTCCAACGGTGTCCAACGGTGTCCCACGTTGTCCCACGTTGTCCCACGTTGTCCCACGGTGTCCAACGATGTCCAGCGGTGACCCACGTTGTCCAACGGTGTCCCACGTTGTCCCACGTTGTCCCACGTTGTCCAACGGTGTCCAACGATGTCCAACGGTGTCCCACGATGTCCAACGATGTCCAACGATGTCCCACGGTGTCCAACGGTGTCCCACGTTGTCCCACGTTGTCCCACGTTGTCCCACGTTGTCCCACGTTGTCCCACGGTGTCCAACGATGTCCAACGGTGTCCCACGTTGTCCCACGTTGTCCCACGTTGTCCCACGTTGTCCCACGTTGTCCCACGATGTCCCACGTTGTCCCACGTTGTCCCACGTTGTCCCACGTTGTCCCACGTTGCCCCACGTTGTCCCACGTTGTCCCACGTTGTCCCACGTTGTCCCACGGTGTCCAACGTTGTCCCACGTTGTCCCACGTTGTCCCACGTTGTCCCACGTTGTCCAACGGTGTCCCACGGTGTCCAACGGTGTCCCACGTTGTCCCACGTTGTCCCACGTTGTCCCACGTAGTCCCACGTTGTCCCACGTTGTCCCACGGTGTCCAACGGTGTCCAACGATGTCCAACGGTGTCCAACGGTGTCCCACGATGTCCACCGATGTCCAACGGTGTCCAACGGTGTCCAACGGTGTCCCACGGTGTCCAACGGTGTCCAACGGTGTCCCACGGTGTCCAACGGTGTCCCACGTTGTCCCACGTTGTTCCATGGTTTCCCACGTTGTCCCACGTTGTCCCACGTTGTCCCACGGTGTCCAACGATGTCCAACGGTATCCAACGGTGTCCCACGGTGTCCAACGGTGTCCCACGTTGTCCCACGTTGTCCCACGTTGTCCCACGTTGTCCCACGTTGTCCCACGTTGTCCAACGGTGTCCCACGGTGTCCAACGGTGTCCCACGTTGTCCCACGTTGTCCCACGTTGTCCCACGTTGTCCCACGTTGTCCCACGTTGTCCCACGGTGTCCAACGGTGTCCAACGATGTCCAACGGTGTCCAACGGTGTCCCACGATGTCCACCGATGTCCAACGGTGTCCAACGGTGTCCAACGGTGTCCAACGGTGTCCAACGATGTCCAAAGATGTCCAACGATGTCCAACGGTGTCCAACGATGTCCAACGATGTCCAACGGTGTCCCACGATGTCCAACGATGTCCAACGATGTCCAACGGTGTCCAACGGTGTCCCACGTTGTCCCACGTTGTCCCACGTTGTCCCACGTTGTCCCACGTTGTCCCACGTTGTCCCACGTTGTCCCACGTTGTCCCACGTTGTCCCACGTTGTCCCACGGTGTCCAACGTTGTCCCACGTTGTCCCACGTTGTCCCACGTTGTCCCACGTTGTCCAACGGTGTCCCACGGTGTCCAAAGGTGTCCCACGTTGTCCCACGTTGTCCCACGTTGTCCCACGTTGTCCCACGTTGTCCCACGTTGTCCCACGGTGTCCAACGGTGTCCAACGATGTCCAACGGTGTCCAACGGTGTCCCACGATGTCCACCGATGTCCAACGGTGTCCAACGGTGTCCAACGGTGTCCAACGGTGTCCAACGGTGTCCAACGGTGTCCCACGGTGTCCAACGGTGTCCCACGTTGTCCCACGTTGTTCCATGGTTTCCCACGTTGTCCCACGTTGTCCCACGTTGTCCCACGGTGTCCAACGATGTCCAACGGTGTCCAACGGTGTCCCACGGTGTCCAACGGTGTCCCACGTTGTCCCACGTTGTCCCACGTTGTCCCACGTTGTCCCACGTTGTCCCACGTTGTCCAACGGTGCCCCACGGTGTACAACGGTGTCCCACGTTGTCCCACGTTGTCCCACGTTGTCCCACGTTGTCCCACGTTGTCCCACGTTGTCCCACGGTGTCCAACGGTGTCCAACAATGTCCAACGGTGTCCAACGGTGTCCCACGATGTCCACCGATGTCCCACGTTGTCCAACGGTGTCCCACGGTGTACAACGGTGTCCCACGTTGTCCCACGTTGTCCCACGTTGTCCCACGTTGTCCCACGTTGTCCCACGGTGTCCAACGGTGTCCAACGATGTCCAACGGTGTCCAACGGTGTCCAACGGTGTCCCACGGTGTCCAACGGTGTCCCACGTTGTCCCACGTTGTCCCACGTTGTCCCACGTTGTCCCACGTTGTCCCACGTTGTCCCACGTTGTCCCACGTTGTCCCACGTTGTCCCACGTTGTCCCACGTTGTCCCACGTTGTCCCACGTTGTCCCACGTTGTCCCACGGTGTCCAACGATGTCCAACGGTGTCCAACGGTGTCCCACGGTGTCCAACGGTGTCCCACGTTGTCCCACGTTGTCCCACGTTGTCCCACGTTGTCCCACGTTGTCCCACGTTGTCCAACGATGTCCAACGGTGTCCCACGTTGTCCCACGTTGTCCCACGTTGTCCCACGTTGTCCCACGTTGTTCCATGGTTTCCCACGTTGTCCCACGTTGTCCCACGTTGTCCCACGGTGTCCAACGATGTCCAACGGTGTCCAACGGTGTCCCACGTTGTCCCACGTTGTCCCACGTTGTCCCACGTTGTCCCACGGTGTCCAACGGTGTCCAACGATGTCCAACGGTGTCCAACGGTGTCCAACGGTGTCCCACGGTGTCCAACGGTGTCCCACGTTGTCCCACGTTGTCCCACGTTGTCCCACGTTGTCCCACGTTGTACCACGTTGTCCCACGTTGTCCCACGTTGTTCCATGGTTTCCCACGTTGTCCCACGTTGTCCCACGTTGTCCCACGGTGTCCAACGATGTCCAACGGTGTCCAACGGTGTCCCACGGTGTCCAACGGTGTCCCACGTTGTCCCACGTTGTCCCACGTTGTCCCACGTTGTCCCACGTTGTCCAACGGTGTCCCACGGTGTCCAACGGTGTCCCACGTTGTCCCACGTTGTCCAACGGTGTCCCACGGTGTCCAACGGTGTCCCACGTTGTCCCACGTTGTCCCACGTTGTCCCACGTTGTCCCACGTTGTCCCACGTTGTCCCACGGTGTCCCACGATGTCCACCGATGTCCAACGGTGTCCAACGGTGTCCAACGGTGTCCAACGGTGTCCAACGATGTCCAACGATGTCCAACGATGTCCAACGGTGTCCAACGATGTCCCACGTTGTCCCACGTTGTCCCACGTTGTCCCACGTTGTCCCACGTTGTCCCACGTTGTCCCACGTTGTCCCACGGTGTCCAACGGTGTCCAACGATGTCCAACGGTGTCCAACGGTGTCCCACGTTGTCCCACGTTGTCCCACGGTGTCCAACGATGTCCAACGGTGTCCCACGTTGTCCCACGTTGTCCCACGTTGTCCCACGTTGTCCCACGTTGTCCCACGTTGTCCCACGTTGTCCCACGTTGTCCCACGGTGTCCAACGATGTCCAACGGTGTCCAACGATGTCCAACGGTGTCCCACGATGTCCAACGATGTCCAACGATGTCCAACGGTGTCCAACGGTGTCCCACGTTGTCCCACGTTGTCCCACGTTGTCCCACGGTGTCCAACGATGTCCAGCGGTGACCCACGTTGTCCAACGGTGTCCCACGTTGTCCCACGTTGTCCCACGTTGTCCAACGGTGTCCAACGATGTCCAACGGTGTCCCACGATGTCCAACGATGTCCAACGATGTCCCACGGTGTCCAACGGTGTCCCACGTTGTCCCACGTTGTCCCACGTTGTCCCACGTTGTCCCACGTTGTCCCACGTTGTCCAACGATGTCCAACGGTGTCCCACGTTGTCCCACGTTGTCCCACGTTGTCCCACGTTGTCCCACGTTGTCCCACGTTGTCCCACGTTGTTCCATGGTTTCCCACGTTGTCCCACGTTGTCCCACGTTGTCCCACGGTGTCCAACGGTGTCCAACGGTGTCCAACGGTGTCCAACGGTGTCCAACGATGTCCAACGATGTCCAACGATGTCCAACTGTGTCCAACGATGTCCAACGGAGTCCCACGATGTCCAACGATGTCCAACGGTGTCCAACGGTGTCCCACGTTGTCCACGTTGTCCCACGTTGTCCCACGGTGTCCAACGATGTCCAACGGTGTCCCACGTTGTCCCACGTTGTCCCACGTTGTCCCACGTTGTCCCACGTTGTCCCACGATGTCCCACGTTGTCCCACGTTGTCCCACGTTGTCCCACGTTGTCCCACGTTGCCCCACGTTGTCCCACGTTGTCCCACGTTGTCCCACGTTGTCCCACGGTGTCCAACGTTGTCCCACGTTGTCCCACGTTGTCCCACGTTGTCCCACGTTGTCCAACGGTGTCCCACGGTGTCCAACGGTGTCCCACGTTGTCCCACGTTGTCCCACGTTGTCCCACGTAGTCCCACGTTGTCCCACGTTGTCCCACGGTGTCCAACGGTGTCCAACGATGTCCAACGGTGTCCAACGGTGTCCCACGATGTCCACCGATGTCCAACGGTGTCCAACGGTGTCCAACGGTGTCCAACGGTGTCCAACGGTGTCCAACGGTGTCCCACGGTGTCCAACGGTGTCCCACGTTGTCCCACGTTGTTCCATGGTTTCCCACGTTGTCCCACGTTGTCCCACGTTGTCCCACGGTGTCCAACGATGTCCAACGGTATCCAACGGTGTCCCACGGTGTCCAACGGTGTCCCACGTTGTCCCACGTTGTCCCACGTTGTCCCACGTTGTCCCACGTTGTCCCACGTTGTCCAACGGTGTCCCACGGTGTCCAACGGTGTCCCACGTTGTCCCACGTTGTCCCACGTTGTCCCACGTTGTCCCACGTTGTCCCACGTTGTCCCACGGTGTCCAACGGTGTCCAACGATGTCCAACGGTGTCCAACGGTGTCCCACGATGTCCACCGATGTCCAACGGTGTCCAACGGTGTCCAACGGTGTCCAACGGTGTCCAACGATGTCCAAAGATGTCCAACGATGTCCAACGGTGTCCAACGATGTCCAACGATGTCCAACGGTGTCCCACGATGTCCAACGATGTCCAACGATGTCCAACGGTGTCCAACGGTGTCCCACGTTGTCCCACGTTGTCCCACGTTGTCCCACGTTGTCCCACGTTGTCCCACGTTGTCCCACGTTGTCCCACGTTGTCCCACGTTGTCCCACGTTGTCCCACGGTGTCCAACGTTGTCCCACGTTGTCCCACGTTGTCCCACGTTGTCCCACGTTGTCCAACGGTGTCCCACGGTGTCCAAAGGTGTCCCACGTTGTCCCACGTTGTCCCACGTTGTCCCACGTTGTCCCACGTTGTCCCACGTTGTCCCACGGTGTCCAACGGTGTCCAACGATGTCCAACGGTGTCCAACGGTGTCCCACGATGTCCACCGATGTCCAACGGTGTCCAACGGTGTCCAACGGTGTCCAACGGTGTCCAACGGTGTCCAACGGTGTCCCACGGTGTCCAACGGTGTCCCACGTTGTCCCACGTTGTTCCATGGTTTCCCACGTTGTCCCACGTTGTCCCACGTTGTCCCACGGTGTCCAACGATGTCCAACGGTGTCCAACGGTGTCCCACGGTGTCCAACGGTGTCCCACGTTGTCCCACGTTGTCCCACGTTGTCCCACGTTGTCCCACGTTGTCCAACGGTGTCCCACGGTGTCCAACGGTGTCCCACGTTGTCCCACGTTGTCCCACGTTGTCCCACGTTGTCCCACGTTGTCCCACGTTGTCCCACGGTGTCCAACGGTGTCCAACGATGTCCAACGGTGTCCAACGGTGTCCCACGATGTCCACCGATGTCCAACGGTGTCCAACGGTGTCCAACGGTGTCCAACGGTGTCCAACGATGTCCAACGATGTCCAACGATGTCCAACGGTGTCCAACGATGTCCAACGATGTCCAACGGTGTCCCACGATGTCCAACGATGTCCAACGATGTCCAACGGTGTCCAACGGTGTCCCACGTTGTCCCACGTTGTCCCACGTTGTCCCACGGTGTCCAACGATGTCCAACGGTGTCCCACGTTGTCCAACGGTGTCCCACGTTGTCCCACGTTGTCCCACGTTGTCCCACGTTGTCCCACGATGTCCCACGTTGTCCCACGTTGTCCCACGTTGTCCCACGTTGTCCCACGTTGTCCCACGTTGTCCCACGTTGTCCCACGTTGTCCCACGTTGTCCCACGATGTCCCACGTTGTCCCACGTTGTCCCACGTTGTCCCACGTTGTCCCACGTTGTCCCACGTTGTCCCACGTTGTCCCACGTTGTCCCACGTTGTCCCACGGTGTCCAACGGTGTCCAACGATGTCCAACGGTGTCCAACGGTGTCCCACGTTGTCCCACGTTGTCCCACGTTGTCCCACGGTGTCCAACGATGTCCAACGGTGTCCCACGTTGTCCCACGTTGTCCCACGTTGTCCCACGATGTCCCACGTTGTCCCACGTTGTCCCACGTTGTCCCACGTTGTCCCACGTTGTCCCACGATGTCCCACGTTGTCCCACGTTGTCCCACGTTGTCCCACGTTGTCCCACGTTGTCCCACGTTGTCCCACGTTGTCCCACGGTGTCCAACGATGTCCAACGGTGTCCAACGGTGTACCACGGTGTCCAACGGTGTCCCACGTTGTCCCACGTTGTCCCACGTTGTCCCACGTTGTCCCACATTGTCCCACGTTGTCCCACGTTGTCCAACGATGTCCAACGGTGTCCCACGTTGTCCCACGTTGTCCCACGTTGTCCCACGTTGTTCCATGGTTTCCCACGTTGTCCCACGTTGTCCCACGTTGTCCCACGGTGTCCAACGGTGTCCAACGGTGTCCAACGGTGTCCAACGGTGTCCAACGATGTCCAACGATGTCCAGCGATGTCCAACGGTGTCCAACGATGTCCAACGATGTCCAACGGTGTCCCACGTTGTCCCACGTTGTCCCACGTTGTCCCACGTTGTCCCACGGTGTCCAACGATGTCCAACGGTGTCCAACGATGTCCAACGGTGTCCCACGATGTCCAACGATGTCCAACGATGTCCAACGGTGTCCAACGGTGTCGCACGTTGTCCCACGTTGTCCCACGTTGTCCCACGGTGTCCAACGATGTCCAACGGTGTCCAACGATGTCCAACGATGTCCAACGGTGTCCCACGATGTCCAACGATGTCCAACGATGTCCAACGGTGTCCAACGGTGTCCCACGTTGTCCCACGTTGTCCCACGGTGTCCAACGATGCCCAACGGTGTCCCACGTTGTCCCACGTTGTCCCACGTTGTCCCACGTTGTCCCACGTTGTCCCACGTTGTCCCACGTTGTCCCACGTTGTCCCACGTTGTCCCACGTTGTCCCACGTTGTCCCACGTTGCCCCACGTTGTCCCACGTTGTCCCACGTTGTCCCACGTTGTCCCACGTTGTCCCACGTCGTCCCACGTTGTCCCACGTTGTCCCACGTTGTCCCACGTTGTCCCACGTTGTCCCACGTTGTCCCACGTTGTCCCACGTTGTCCCACGTTGTCCCACGTTGTCCCACGTTGTCCCACGGTGTCCAACGGTGTCCAACGGTGTCCAACGGTGTCCAACGATGTCCAACGGTGTCCAACGGTGTCCCACGGTGTCCAACGGTGTCCAACGGTGTCCCACGGTGTCCAACGGTGTCCCACGTTGTCCCACGTTGTCCCACGTTGTCCCACGTTGTCCCACGATGTCCCACGTTGTCCAACGATGTCCAACGGTGTCCCACGTTGTCCCACGTTGTCCTACGTTGTCCCACGTTGTCCCACGTTGTCCCAAGTTGTCCCACGTTGTCCCACGGTGTCCAACGGTGTCCAACGATGTCCAACGGTGTCCAACGGTGTCCCACGTTGTCCCACGTTGTCCCACGTTGTCCCACGTTGTCCCACGTTGTCCCACATTGTCCCACGGTGTCCAACGATGTCCAACGGTGTCCCACGTTGTCCCACGATGTCCCACGTTGTCCCACGATGTCCCACGTTGTCCCACGTTGTCCCACGTTGTCCCACGTTGTCCCACGGTGTCCAACGATGTCCAACGGTGTCCAACGATGTCCAACGATGTCCAACGGTGTCCCACGATGTCCAACGATGTCCAACGATGTCCAACGGTGTCCAACGGTGTCCCACGTTGTCCCACGTTGTCCCACGGTGTCCAACGATGCCCAACGGTGTCCCACGTTGTCCCACGTTGTCCCACGTTGTCCCACGTTGTCCCTCGTTGTCCCACGTTGTCCCACGTTGTCCCACGTTGTCCCACGTTGTCCCACGTTGTCCCACGTTGTCCCACGTTGTCCCACGGTGTCCAACGGTGTCCAACGGTGTCCAACGATGTCCAACGGTGTCCAACGGTGTCCCACGGTGTCCAACGGTGTCCAACGGTGTCCCACGGTGTCCAACGGTGTCCCACGTTGTCCCACGTTGTCCCACGTTGTCCCACGTTGTCCCACGATGTCCCACGTTGTCCAACGATGTCCAACGGTGTCCCACGTTGTCCCACGTTGTCCTACGTTGTCCCACGTTGTCCCACGTTGTCCCAAGTTGTCCCACGTTGTCCCACGGTGTCCAACGGTGTCCAACGATGTCCCACGGTGTCCAACGGTGTCCCACGTTGTCCCACGTTGTCCCACGTTGTCCCACGTTGTCCCACGTTGTACCACGTTGTCCCACGTTGTCCCACGTTGTTCCATGGTTTCCCACGTTGTCCCACGTTGTCCCACGTTGTCCCACGGTGTCCAACGATGTCCAACGGTGTCCAACGGTGTCCCACGGTGTCCAACGGTGTCCCACGTTGTCCCACGTTGTCCCACGTTGTCCCACGTTGTCCCACGTTGTCCAACGGTGTCCCACGGTGTCCAACGGTGTCCCACGTTGTCCCACGTTGTCCCACGTTGTCCCACGTTGTCCCACGTTGTCCCACGTTGTCCCACGGTGTCCCACGATGTCCACCGATGTCCAACGGTGTCCAACGGTGTCCAACGGTGTCCAACGGTGTCCAACGATGTCCAACGATGTCCAACGATGTCCAACGGTGTCCAACGGTGTCCCACGTTGTCCCACGTTGTCCCACGTTGTCCCACGTTGTCCCACGTTGTCCCACGTTGTCCCACGTTGTCCCACGTTGTCCCACGGTGTCCAACGGTGTCCAACGATGTCCAACGGTGTCCAACGGTGTCCCACGTTGTCCCACGTTGTCCCACGGTGTCCAACGATGTCCAACGGTGTCCCACGTTGTCCCACGTTGTCCCACGTTGTCCCACGTTGTCCCACGTTGTCCCACGTTGTCCCACGTTGTCCCACGTTGTCCCACGGTGTCCAACGATGTCCAACGGTGTCCAACGATGTCCAACGGTGTCCCACGATGTCCAACGATGTCCAACGATGTCCAACGGTGTCCAACGGTGTCCCACGTTGTCCCACGTTGTCCCACGTTGTCCCACGGTGTCCAACGATGTCCAACGGTGTCCCACGTTGTCCAACGGTGTCCCACGGTGTCCAACGGTGTCCCACGTTGTCCCACGTTGTCCCACGTTGTCCCACGTTGTCCCACGTTGTCCCACGGTGTCCAACGGTGTCCAACGATGTCCAACGGTGTCCAACGGTGTCCCACGATGTCCACCGATGTCCAACGGTGTCCAACGGTGTCCAACGGTGTCCAACGGTGTCCAACGATGTCCAACGATGTCCAACGATGTCCAACGGTGTCCAACGATGTCCAACGATGTCCAACGGTGTCCCACGATGTCCAACGATGTCCAACGGTGTCCAACGGTGTCCAACGGTGTCCCACGTTGTCCCACGTTGTCCCACGTTGTCCCACGGTGTCCAACGATGTCCAACGGTGTCCCACGTTGTCCAACGGTGTCCCACGTTGTCCCACGTTGTCCCACGTTGTCCCACGTTGTCCCACGATGTCCCACGTTGTCCCACGTTGTCCCACGTTGTCCCACGTTGTCCCACGTTGTCCCACGTTGTCCCACGTTGTCCCACGTTGTCCCACGTTGTCCCACGATGTCCCACGTTGTCCCACGTTGTCCCACGTTGTCCCACGTTGTCCCACGTTGTCCCACGTTGTCCCACGTTGTCCCACGTTGTCCCACGTTGTCCCACGTTGTCCCACGTTGTCCCACGGTGTCCAACGGTGTCCAACGATGTCCAACGGTGTCCAACGGTGTCCCACGTTGTCCCACGTTGTCCCACGTTGTCCCACGGTGTCCAACGATGTCCAACGTTGTCCCACGTTGTCCCACGTTGTCCCACGTTGTCCCACGATGTCCCACGTTGTCCCACGTTGTCCCACGTTGTCCCACGTTGTCCCACGTTGTCCCACGATGTCCCACGTTGTCCCACGTTGTCCCACGTTGTCCCACGTTGTCCCACGTTGTCCCACGTTGTCCCACGTTGTCCCACGGTGTCCAACGATGTCCAACGGTGTCCAACGGTGTACCACGGTGTCCAACGGTGTCCCACGTTGTCCCACGTTGTCCCACGTTGTCCCACGTTGTCCCACATTGTCCCACGTTGTCCCACGTTGTCCAACGATGTCCAATGGTGTCCCACGTTGTCCCACGTTGTCCCACGTTGTCCCACGGTGTCCAACGATGTCCAACGGTGTCCAACGGTGTCCAACGGTGTCCAACGATGTCCAACGATGTCCAGCGATGTCCAACGGTGTCCAACGATGTCCAACGATGTCCAACGGTGTCCCACGTTGTCCCACGTTGTCCCACGTTGTCCCACGTTGTCCCACGGTGTCCAACGATGTCCAACGGTGTCCAACGATGTCCAACGGTGTCCCACGATGTCCAACGATGTCCAACGATGTCCAACGGTGTCCAACGGTGTCCCACGTTGTCCCACGTTGTCCCACGTTGTCCCACGTTGTCCCACGTTGTCCCACGGTGTCCAACGGTGTCCAACGATGTCCAACGGTGTCCAACGGTGTCCCACGTTGTCCCACGTTGTCCCACGTTGTCCCACGTTGTCCCACGTTGTCCCACATTGTCCCACGGTGTCCAACGATGTCCAACGGTGTCCCACGTTGTCCCACGTTGTCCCACGTTGTCCCACGATGTCCCACGTTGTCCCACGTTGTCCCACGTTGTCCCACGTTGTCCCACGTTGTCCCACGATGTCCCACGTTGTCCCACGTTGTCCCACGTTGTCCCACGTTGTCCCACGTTGTCCCACGTTGTCCCACGTTGTCCCACGTTGTCCCACGGTGTCCAACGGTGTCCCACGTTGTCCCACGTTGTCCCACGTTGTCCCACGTTGTCCCACGTTGTCCAACGATGTCCAACGGTGTCCCACGTTGTCCCACGTTGTCCCACATTGTCCCACGTTGTTCCATGGTTTCCCACGTTGTCCCACGTTGTCCCACGTTGTCCCACGGTGTCCAACGATGTCCAACGGTGTCCAACGGTGTCCAACGGTGTCCAACGATGTCCAACGATGTCCAGCGATATCCAACGGTGTCCAACGGTGTCCAACGATGTCCAACGGTGTCCAACGGTGTCCCACGTTGTCCCACGTTGTCCCACGTTGTCCCACGGTGTCCAACGATGTCCAACGGTGTCCCACGTTGTCCCACGTTGTCCCACGTTGTCCCACGATGTCCCACGTTGTCCCACGTTGTCCCACGTTGTCCCACGTTGTCCCACGTTGTCCCACGATGTCCCACGTTGTCCCACGTTGTCCCACGTTGTCCCACGTTGTCCCACGTTGTCCCACGTTGTCCCACGTTGTCCCACGGTGTCCAACGATATCCAACGGTGTCCAACGGTGTACCACGGTGTCCAACGGTGTCCCACGTTGTCCCACGTTGTCCCACGTTGTCCCACGTTGTCCCACATTGTCCCACGTTGTCCCACGTTGTCCAACGATGTCCAACGGTGTCCCACGTTGTCCCACGTTGTCCCACGTTGTCCCACGTTGTTCCATGGTTTCCCACGTTGTCCCACGTTGTCCCACGTTGTCCCACGGTGTCCAACGATGTCCAACGGTGTCCAACGGTGTCCAACGGTGTCCAACGATGTCCAACGATGTCCAGCGATGTCCAACGGTGTCCAACGATGTCCAACGATGTCCAACGGTGTCCCACGTTGTCCCACGTTGTCCCACGTTGTCCCACGTTGTCCCACGGTGTCCAACGATGTCCAACGGTGTCCAACGATGTCCAACGGTGTCCCACGTTGTCCAACGATGTCCAACGATGTCCAACGGTGTCCAACGGTGTCGCACGTTGTCCCACGTTGTCCCACGTTGTCCCACGGTGTCCAACGATGTCCAACGGTGTCCAACGATGTCCAACGATGTCCAACGGTGTCCCACGATGTCCAACGATGTCCAACGATGTCCAACGGTGTCCAACGGTGTCCCACGTTGTCCCACGTTGTCCCACGGTGTCCAACGATGCCCAACGGTGTCCCACGTTGTCCCACGTTGTCCCACGTTGTCCCACGTTGTCCCTCGTTGTCCCACGTTGTCCCACGTTGTCCCACGTTGTCCCACGTTGTCCCACGTTGTCCCACGTTGTCCCACGGTGCCCCACGTTGTCCCACGTTGTCCCACGTTGTCCCACGTTGTCCCACGTTGTCCCACGTCGTCCCACGTTGTCCCACGTTGTCCCACGTTGTCCCACGTTGTCCCACGTTGTCCCACGTTGTCCCACGTTGTCCCACGTTGTCCCACGTTGTCCCACGTTGTCCCACGTTGTCCCACGGTGTCCAACGGTGTCCAACGGTGTCCAACGGTGTCCAACGATGTCCAACGGTGTCCAACGGTGTCCCACGGTGTCCAACGGTGTCCAACGGTGTCCCACGGTGTCCAACGGTGTCCCACGTTGTCCCACGTTGTCCCACGTTGTCCCACGTTGTCCCACGATGTCCCACGTTGTCCAACGATGTCCAACGGTGTCCCACGTTGTCCCACGTTGTCCTACGTTGTCCCACGTTGTCCCACGTTGTCCCAAGTTGTCCCACGTTGTCCCACGGTGTCCAACGGTGTCCAACGATGTCCAACGGTGTCCAACGGTGTCCCACGTTGTCCCACGTTGTCCCACGTTGTCCCACGTTGTCCCACGTTGTCCCACATTGTCCCACGGTGTCCAACGATGTCCAACGGTGTCCCACGTTGTCCCACGTTGTCCCACGTTGTCCCACGATGTCCCACGTTGTCCCACGTTGTCCCACGTTGTCCCACGTTGTCCCACGGTGTCCAACGATGTCCAACGGTGTCCAACGATGTCCAACGATGTCCAACGGTGTCCCACGATGTCCAACGATGTCCAACGATGTCCAACGGTGTCCAACGGTGTCCCACGTTGTCCCACGTTGTCCCACGGTGTCCAACGATGCCCAACGGTGTCCCACGTTGTCCCACGTTGTCCCACGTTGTCCCACGTTGTCCCTCGTTGTCCCACGTTGTCCCACGTTGTCCCACGTTGTCCCACGTTGTCCCACGTTGTCCCACGTTGCCCCACGTTGTCCCACGTTGTCCCACGTTGTCCCACGTTGTCCCAAGTTGTCCCACGTCGTCCCACGTTGTCCCACGTTGTCCCACGTTGTCCCACGTTGTCCCACGTTGTCCCACGTTGTCCCACGTTGTCCCACGTTGTCCCACGTTGTCCCACGTTGTCCCACGATGTCCCACGGTGTCCAACGGTGTCCAACGGTGTCCAACGGTGTCCAACGATGTCCAACGGTGTCCAACGGTGTCCCACGGTGTCCAACGGTGTCCAACGGTGTCCCACGGTGTCCAACGGTGTCCCACGTTGTCCCACGTTGTCCCACGTTGTCCCACGTTGTCCCACGATGTCCCACGTTGTCCAACGATGTCCAACGGTGTCCCACGTTGTCCCACGTTGTCCTACGTTGTCCCACGTTGTCCCACGTTGTCCCAAGTTGTCCCACGTTGTCCCACGGTGTCCAACGGTGTCCAACGATGTCCCACGGTGTCCAACGGTGTCCCACGTTGTCCCAGGTTGTCCCACGTTGTCCCACGGTGTCCAACGGTGTCCAACGATGTCCAACGGTGTCCAACGGTGTCCCACGATGTCCACCGATGTCCAACGGTGTCCAACGGTGTCCAACGGTGTCCAACGGTGTCCAACGGTGTCCAACGGTGTCCCACGGTGTCCAACGGTGTCCCACGTTGTCCCACGTTGTTCCATGGTTTCCCACGTTGTCCCACGTTGTCCCACGTTGTCCCACGGTGTCCAACGATGTCCAACGGTGTCCAACGGTGTCCCACGGTGTCCAACGGTGTCCCACGTTGTCCCACGTTGTCCCACGTTGTCCCACGTTGTCCACCGATGTCCAACGGTGTCCAACGGTGTCCAACGGTGTCCAACGGTGTCCAACGATGTCCAACGATGTCCAACGATGTCCAACGGTGTCCAACGATGTCCCACGTTGTCCCACGTTGTCCCACGTTGTCCCACGTTGTCCCACGTTGTCCCACGTTGTCCCACGTTGTCCCACGTTGTCCCACGGTGTCCAACGGTGTCCAACGATGTCCAACGGTGTCCAACGGTGTCCCACGTTGTCCCACGTTGTCCCACGGTGTCCAACGATGTCCAACGGTGTCCCACGTTGTCCCACGTTGTCCCACGTTGTCCCACGTTGTCCCACGTTGTCCCACGTTGTCCCACGTTGTCCCACGTTGTCCCACGGTGTCCAACGATGTCCAACGGTGTCCAACGATGTCCAACGGTGTCCCACGATGTCCAACGATGTCCAACGATGTCCAACGGTGTCCAACGGTGTCCCACGATGTCCACCGATGTCCAACGGTGTCCAACGGTGTCCAACGGTGTCCAACGGTGTCCAACGATGTCCAACGATGTCCAACGATGTCCAACGGTGTCCAACGATGTCCAACGATGTCCAACGGTGTCCCACGATGTCCAACGATGTCCAACGATGTCCAACGGTGTCCAACGGTGTCCCACGTTGTCCCACGTTGTCCCACGTTGTCCCACGGTGTCCAACGATGTCCAACGGTGTCCCACGTTGTCCAACGGTGTCCCACGTTGTCCCACGTTGTCCCACGTTGTCCCACGTTGTCCCACGATGTCCCACGTTGTCCCACGTTGTCCCACGTTGTCCCACGTTGTCCCACGTTGTCCCACGTTGTCCCACGTTGTCCCACGTTGTCCCACGTTGTCCCACGATGTCCCACGTTGTCCCACGTTGTCCCACGTTGTCCCACGTTGTCCCACGTTGTCCCACGTTGTCCCACGTTGTCCCACGTTGTCCCACGTTGTCCCACGTTGTCCCACGTTGTCCCACGGTGTCCCACGGTGTCCAACGATGTCCAACGGTGTCCAACGGTGTCCCACGTTGTCCCACGTTGTCCCACGTTGTCCCACGGTGTCCAACGATGTCCAACGGTGTCCCACGTTGTCCCACGTTGTCCCACGTTGTCCCACGATGTCCCACGTTGTCCCACGTTGTCCCACGTTGTCCCACGTTGTCCCACGATGTCCCACGTTGTCCCACGTTGTCCCACGTTGTCCCACGTTGTCCCACGTTGTCCCACGTTGTCCCACGTTGTCCCACGGTGTCCAACGATGTCCAACGGTGTCCAACGGTGTACCACGGTGTCCAACGGTGTCCCACGTTGTCCCACGTTGTCCCACGTTGTCCCACGTTGTCCCACATTGTCCCACGTTGTCCCACGTTGTCCAACGATGTCCAATGGTGTCCCACGTTGTCCCACGTTGTCCCACGTTGTCCCACGTTGTTCCATGGTTTCCCACGTTGTCCCACGTTGTCCCACGTTGTCCCACGGTGTCCAACGATGTCCAACGGTGTCCAACGGTGTCCAACGGTGTCCAACGATGTCCAACGATGTCCAGCGATGTCCAACGGTGTCCAACGATGTCCAACGATGTCCAACGGTGTCCCACGTTGTCCCACGTTGTCCCACGTTGTCCCACGTTGTCCCACGGTGTCCAACGATGTCCAACGGTGTCCAACGATGTCCAACGGTGTCCCACGATGTCCAACGATGTCCAACGATGTCCAACGGTGTCCAACGGTGTCCCACGTTGTCCCACGTTGTCCCACGTTGTCCCACGGTGTCCAACGATGTCCAACGGTGTCCCACGTTGTCCAACGGTGTCCCACGTTGTCCCACGTTGTCCCACGTTGTCCAACGGTGTCCAACGATGTCCAACGGTGTCCCACGATGTCCAACGATGTCCAACGATGTCCCACGGTGTCCAACGGTGTCCCACGTTGTCCCACGTTGTCCCACGTTGTCCCACGTTGTCCCACGTTGTCCAACGATGTCCAACGGTGTCCCACGTTGTCCCACGTTGTCCCACGTTGTCCCACGTTGTCCCACGTTGTCCCACGTTGTCCCACGTTGTTCCACGGTTTCCCACGTTGTCCCACGTTGTCCCACGTTGTCCCACGGTGTCCAACGATGTCCAACGGTGTCCAACGGTGTCCAACGGTGTCCAACGATGTCCAACGATGTCCAACGATGTCCAACTGTGTCAAACGATGTCCAACGGAGTCCCACGATGTCCAACGATGTCCAACGGTGTCCAACGGTGTCCCACGTTGTCCACGTTGTCCCACGTTGTCCCACGGTGTCCAACGATGTCCAACGGTGTCCCACGTTGTCCCACGTTGTCCCACGTTGTCCCACGTTGTCCCACGTTGTCCCACGATGTCCCACGTTGTCCCACGTTGTCCCACGTTGTCCCACGTTGTCCCACGTTGTCCCACGTTGTCCCACGTTGTCCCACGTTGTCCCACGTTGTCCCACGGTGTCCAACGTTGTCCCACGTTGTCCCACGTTGTCCCACGTTGTCCCACGTTGTCCAACGGTGTCCCACGGTGTCCAACGGTGTCCCACGTTGTCCCACGTTGTCCCACGTTGTCCCACGTTGTCCCACGTTGTCCCACGGTGTCCAACGGTGTCCAACGATGTCCAACGGTGTCCAACGGTGTCCCACGATGTCCACCGATGTCCAACGGTGTCCAACGGTGTCCAACGGTGTCCAACGGTGTCCAACGGTGTCCAACGGTGTCCCACGGTGTCCAACGGTGTCCCACGTTGTCCCACGTTGTTCCATGGTTTCCCACGTTGTCCCACGTTGTCCCACGTTGTCCCACGGTGTCCAACGATGTCCAACGGTATCCAACGGTGTCCCACGGTGTCCAACGGTGTCCCACGTTGTCCCACGTTGTCCCACGTTGTCCCACGTTGTCCCACGTTGTCCAACGGTGTCCCACGGTGTCCAACGGTGTCCCACGTTGTCCCACGTTGTCCCACGTTGTCCCACGTTGTCCCACGTTGTCCCACGTTGTCCCACGGTGTCCAACGGTGTCCAACGATGTCCAACGGTGTCCAACGGTGTCCCACGATGTCCACCGATGTCCAACGGTGTCCAACGGTGTCCAACGGTGTCCAACGGTGTCCAACGATGTCCAAAGATGTCCAACGATGTCCAACGGTGTCCAACGATGTCCAACGATGTCCAACGGTGTCCCACGATGTCCAACGATGTCCAACGATGTCCAACGGTGTCCAACGGTGTCCCACGTTGTCCCACGTTGTCCCACGTTGTCCCACGTTGTCCCACGTTGTCCCACGTTGTCCCACGTTGTCCCACGTTGTCCCACGTTGTCCCACGTTGTCCCACGGTGTCCAACGTTGTCCCACGTTGTCCCACGTTGTCCCACGTTGTCCCACGTTGTCCAACGGTGTCCCACGGTGTCCAAAGGTGTCCCACGTTGTCCCACGTTGTCCCACGTTGTCCCACGTTGTCCCACGTTGTCCCACGTTGTCCCACGGTGTCCAACGGTGTCCAACGATGTCCAACGGTGTCCAACGGTGTCCCACGATGTCCACCGATGTCCAACGGTGTCCAACGGTGTCCAACGGTGTCCAACGGTGTCCAACGGTGTTCAACGGTGTCCCACGGTGTCCAACGGTGTCCCACGTTGTCCCACGTTGTTCCATGGTTTCCCACGTTGTCCCACGTTGTCCCACGTTGTCCCACGGTGTCCAACGATGTCCAACGGTGTCCAACGGTGTCCCACGGTGTCCAACGGTGTCCCACGTTGTCCCACGTTGTCCCACGTTGTCCCACGTTGTCCCACGTTGTCCAACGGTGTCCCACGGTGTCCAACGGTGTCCCACGTTGTCCCACGTTGTCCCACGTTGTCCCACGTTGTCCCACGTTGTCCCACGTTGTCCCACGGTGTCCAACGGTGTCCAACGATGTCCAACGGTGTCCAACGGTGTCCCACGATGTCCACCGATGTCCAACGGTGTCCAACGGTGTCCAACGGTGTCCAACGGTGTCCAACGATGTCCAACGATGTCCAACGATGTCCAACGGTGTCCAACGATGTCCAACGATGTCCAACGGTGTCCCACGATGTCCAACGATGTCCAACGATGTCCAACGGTGTCCAACGGTGTCCCACGTTGTCCCACGTTGTCCCACGTTGTCCCACGGTGTCCAACGATGTCCAACGGTGTCCCACGTTGTCCAACGGTGTCCCACGTTGTCCCACGTTGTCCCACGTTGTCTCACGTTGTCCCACGATGTCCCACGTTGTCCCACGTTGTCCCACGTTGTCCCACGTTGTCCCACGTTGTCCCACGTTGTCCCACGTTGTCCCACGTTGTCCCACGATGTCCCACGATGTCCCACGTTGTCCCACGTTGTCCCACGTTGTCCCACGTTGTCCCACGTTGTCCCACGTTGTCCCACGGTGTCCAACGGTGTCCAACGATGTCCAACGGTGTCCAACGGTGTCCCACGTTGTCCCACGTTGTCCCACGTTGTCCCACGGTGTCCAACGATGTCCAACGGTGTCCCACGTTGTCCCACGCTGTCCCACGTTGTCCCACGATGTCCCACGTTGTCCCACGTTGTCCCACGTTGTCCCACGTTGTCCCACGTTGTCCCACGATGTCCCACGTTGTCCCACGTTGTCCCACGTTGTCCCACGTTGTCCCACGTTGTCCCACGTTATCCCACGTTGTCCCACGGTGTCCAACGATGTCCAACGGTGTCCAACGGTGTACCACGGTGTCCAACGGTGTCCCAAGTTGTCCCACGTTGTCCCACGTTGTCCCACGTTGTCCCACGTTGTCCCACGTTGTCCCACGTTGTCCAACGATGTCCAACGGTGTCCCACGTTGTCCCACGTTGTCCCACGTTGTCCCACGTTGTTCCATGGTTTCCCACGTTGTCCCACGTTGTCCCACGTTGTCCCACGGTGTCCAACGATGTCCAACGGTGTCCAACGGTGTCCAACGGTGTCCAAAGATGTCCAACGATGTCCAGCGATGTCCAACGGTGTCCAACGATGTCCAACGATGTCCCACGGTGTCCCACGTTGTCCCACGTTGTCCCACGTTGTCCCACGTTGTCCCACGGTGTCCAACGATGTCCAACGGTGTCCAACGATGTCCAACGGTGTCCCACGATGTCCAACGATGTCCAACGATGTCCAACGGTGTCCAACGGTGTCGCACGTTGTCCCACGTTGTCCCACGTTGTCCCACGGTGTCCAACGATGTCCAACGGTGTCCAACGATGTCCAACGATGTCCAACGGTGTCCCACGATGTCCAACGATGTCCAACGATGTCCAACGGTGTCCAACGGTGTCCCACGTTGTCCCACGTTGTCCCACGGTGTCCAACGATGCCCAACGGTGTCCCACGTTGTCCCACGTTGTCCCACGTTGTCCCACGTTGTCCCTCGTTGTCCCACGTTGTCCCACGTTGTCCCACGTTGTCCCACGTTGTCCCACGTTGTCCCACGTTGTCCCACGTTGCCCCACGTTGTCCCACGTTGTCCCACGTTGTCCCACGTTGTCCCACGTTGTCCCACGTCGTCCCACGTTGTCCCACGTTGTCCCACGTTGTCCCACGTTGTCCCACGTTGTCCCACGTTGTCCCACGTTGTCCCACGTTGTCCCACGTTGTCCCACGTTGTCCCACGTTGTCCCACGGTGTCCAACGGTGTCCAACGGTGTCCAACGGTGTCCAACGATGTCCAACGGTGTCCAACGGTGTCCCACGGTGTCCAACGGTGTCCAACGGTGTCCCACGGTGTCCAACGGTGTCCCACGTTGTCCCACGTTGTCCCACGTTGTCCCACGTTGTCCCACGATGTCCCACGTTGTCCAACGATGTCCAACGGTGTCCCACGTTGTCCCACGTTGTCCTACGTTGTCCCACGTTGTCCCACGTTGTCCCAAGTTGTCCCACGTTGTCCCACGGTGTCCAACGGTGTCCAACGATGTCCAACGGTGTCCAACGGTGTCCCACGTTGTCCCACGTTGTCCCACGTTGTCCCACGTTGTCCCACGTTGTCCCACATTGTCCCACGGTGTCCAACGATGTCCAACGGTGTCCCACGTTGTCCCACGTTGTCCCACGTTGTCCCACGATGTCCCACGTTGTCCCACGTTGTCCCACGTTGTCCCACGTTGTCCCACGTTGTCCCACGATGTCCCACGTTGTCCCACGTTGTCCCACGTTGTCCCACGTTGTCCCACGTTGTCCCACGTTGTCCCACGTTGTCCCACGTTGTCCCACGTTGTCCCACGGTGTCCAACGGTGTCCCACGTTGTCCCACGTTGTCCCACGTTGTCCCACGTTGTCCCACGTTGTCCCACGTTGTCCAACGATGTCCAACGGTGTCCCACGTTGTCCCACGTTGTCCCACGTTGTCCCACGTTGTTCCATGGTTTCCCACGTTGTCCCACGTTGTCCCACGTTGTCCCACGGTGTCCAACGATGTCCAACGGTGTCCAACGGTGTCCAACGGTGTCCAACGATGTCCAACGATGTCCAGCGATATCCAACGGTGTCCAACGATGTCCAACGATGTCCCACGTTGTCCCACGTTGTCCCACGTTGTCCCACGTTGTCCGACGTTGTCCCACGTTGTCCCACGTTGTCCCACGGTGTCCAACGTTGTCCCACGTTGTCCCACGTTGTCCCACGTTGTCCCACGTTGTCCAACGGTGTCCCACGGTGTCCAACGGTGTCCCACGTTGTCCCACGTTGTCCCACGTTGTCCCACGGTGTCCAACGGTGTCCAACGATGTCCAACGGTGTCCAACGGTGTCCCACGATGTCCACCGATGTCCAACGGTGTCCAACGGTGTCCAACGGTGTCCAACGGTGTCCAACGGTGTCCAACGGTGTCCCACGGTGTCCAACGGTGTCCCACGTTGTCCCACGTTGTTCCATGGTTTCCCACGTTGTCCCACGTTGTCCCACGTTGTCCCACGGTGTCCAACGATGTCCAACGGTGTCCAACGGTGTCCAACGGTGTCCAACGATGTCCAACGATGTCCAACGATGTCCAACGGTGTCCAACGATGTCCCACGTTGTCCCACGTTGTCCCACGTTGTCCCACGTTGTCCCACGTTGTCCCACGTTGTCCCACGTTGTCCCACGTTGTCCCACGGTGTCCAACGGTGTCCAACGATGTCCAACGGTGTCCAACGGTGTCCCACGTTGTCCCACGTTGTCCCACGGTGTCCAACGATGTCCAACGGTGTCCCACGTTGTCCCACGTTGTCCCACGTTGTCCCACGTTGTCCCACGTTGTCCCACGTTGTCCCACGTTGTCCCACGTTGTCCCACGGTGTCCAACGATGTCCAACGGTGTCCAACGATGTCCAACGGTGTCCCACGATGTCCAACGATGTCCAACGATGTCCAACGGTGTCCAACGGTGTCCCACGATGTCCACCGATGTCCAACGGTGTCCAACGGTGTCCAACGGTGTCCAACGGTGTCCAACGATGTCCAACGATGTCCAACGATGTCCAACGGTGTCCAACGATGTCCAACGATGTCCAACGGTGTCCCACGATGTCCAACGATGTCCAACGATGTCCAACGGTGTCCAACGGTGTCCCACGTTGTCCCACGTTGTCCCACGTTGTCCCACGGTGTCCAACGATGTCCAACGGTGTCCCACGTTGTCCAACGGTGTCCCACGTTGTCCCACGTTGTCCCACGTTGTCCCACGTTGTCCCACGATGTCCCACGTTGTCCCACGTTGTCCCACGTTGTCCCACGTTGTCCCACGTTGTCCCACGTTGTCCCACGTTGTCCCACGTTGTCCCACGTTGTCCCACGATGTCCCACGTTGTCCCACGTTGTCCCACGTTGTCCCACGTTGTCCCACGTTGTCCCACGTTGTCCCACGTTGTCCCACGTTGTCCCACGTTGTCCCACGTTGTCCCACGTTGTCCCACGGTGTCCAACGGTGTCCAACGATGTCCAACGGTGTCCAACGGTGTCCCACGTTGTCCCACGTTGTCCCACGTTGTCCCACGGTGTCCAACGATGTCCAACGGTGTCCCACGTTGTCCCACGTTGTCCCACGTTGTCCCACGATGTCCCACGTTGTCCCACGTTGTCCCACGTTGTCCCACGTTGTCCCACGATGTCCCACGTTGTCCCACGTTGTCCCACGTTGTCCCATGTTGTCCCACGTTGTCCCACGTTGTCCCACGTTGTCCCACGGTGTCCAACGATGTCCAACGGTGTCCAACGGTGTACCACGGTGTCCAACGGTGTCCCACGTTGTCCCACGTTGTCCCACGTTGTCCCACGTTGTCCCACATTGTCCCACGTTGTCCCACGTTGTCCAACGATGTCCAATGGTGTCCCACGTTGTCCCACGTTGTCCCACGTTGTCCCACGTTGTTCCATGGTTTCCCACGTTGTCCCACGTTGTCCCACGTTGTCCCACGGTGTCCAACGATGTCCAACGGTGTCCAACGGTGTCCAACGGTGTCCAACGATGTCCAACGATGTCCAGCGATGTCCAACGGTGTCCAACGATGTCCAACGATGTCCAACGGTGTCCCACGTTGTCCCACGTTGTCCCACGTTGTCCCACGTTGTCCCACGGTGTCCAACGATGTCCAACGGTGTCCAACGATGTCCAACGGTGTCCCACGATGTCCAACGATGTCCAACGATGTCCAACGGTGTCCAACGGTGTCCCACGTTGTCCCACGTTGTCCCACGTTGTCCCACGGTGTCCAACGATGTCCAACGGTGTCCCACGTTGTCCAACGGTGTCCCACGTTGTCCCACGTTGTCCCACGTTGTCCAACGGTGTCCAACGATGTCCAACGGTGTCCCACGATGTCCAACGATGTCCAACGATGTCCCACGGTGTCCAACGGTGTCCCACGTTGTCCCACGTTGTCCCACGTTGTCCCACGTTGTCCCACGTTGTCCAACGATGTCCAACGGTGTCCCACGTTGTCCCACGTTGTCCCACGTTGTCCCACGTTGTCCCACGTTGTCCCACGTTGTCCCACGTTGTTCCATGGTTTCCCACGTTGTCCCACGTTGTCCCACGTTGTCCCACGGTGTCCAACGATGTCCAACGGTGTCCAACGGTGTCCAACGGTGTCCAACGATGTCCAACGATGTCCAACGATGTCCAACTGTGTCAAACGATGTCCAACGGAGTCCCACGATGTCCAACGATGTCCAACGGTGTCCAACGGTGTCCCACGTTGTCCACGTTGTCCCACGTTGTCCCACGGTGTCCAACGATGTCCAACGGTGTCCCACGTTGTCCCACGTTGTCCCACGTTGTCCCACGTTGTCCCACGTTGTCCCACGATGTCCCACGTTGTCCCACGTTGTCCCACGTTGTCCCACGTTGTCCCACGTTGTCCCACGTTGTCCCACGTTGTCCCACGTTGTCCCACGTTGTCCCACGGTGTCCAACGTTGTCCCACGTTGTCCCACGTTGTCCCACGTTGTCCCACGTTGTCCAACGGTGTCCCACGGTGTCCAACGGTGTCCCACGTTGTCCCACGTTGTCCCACGTTGTCCCACGTTGTCCCACGTTGTCCCACGGTGTCCAACGGTGTCCAACGATGTCCAACGGTGTCCAACGGTGTCCCACGATGTCCACCGATGTCCAACGGTGTCCAACGGTGTCCAACGGTGTCCAACGGTGTCCAACGGTGTCCAACGGTGTCCCACGGTGTCCAACGGTGTCCCACGTTGTCCCACGTTGTTCCATGGTTTCCCACGTTGTCCCACGTTGTCCCACGTTGTCCCACGGTGTCCAACGATGTCCAACGGTATCCAACGGTGTCCCACGGTGTCCAACGGTGTCCCACGTTGTCCCACGTTGTCCCACGTTGTCCCACGTTGTCCCACGTTGTCCAACGGTGTCCCACGGTGTCCAACGGTGTCCCACGTTGTCCCACGTTGTCCCACGTTGTCCCACGTTGTCCCACGTTGTCCCACGTTGTCCCACGGTGTCCAACGGTGTCCAACGATGTCCAACGGTGTCCAACGGTGTCCCACGATGTCCACCGATGTCCAACGGTGTCCAACGGTGTCCAACGGTGTCCAACGGTGTCCAACGATGTCCAAAGATGTCCAACGATGTCCAACGGTGTCCAACGATGTCCAACGATGTCCAACGGTGTCCCACGATGTCCAACGATGTCCAACGATGTCCAACGGTGTCCAACGGTGTCCCACGTTGTCCCACGTTGTCCCACGTTGTCCCACGTTGTCCCACGTTGTCCCACGTTGTCCCACGTTGTCCCACGTTGTCCCACGTTGTCCCACGTTGTCCCACGGTGTCCAACGTTGTCCCACGTTGTCCCACGTTGTCCCACGTTGTCCCACGTTGTCCAACGGTGTCCCACGGTGTCCAAAGGTGTCCCACGTTGTCCCACGTTGTCCCACGTTGTCCCACGTTGTCCCACGTTGTCCCACGTTGTCCCACGGTGTCCAACGGTGTCCAACGATGTCCAACGGTGTCCAACGGTGTCCCACGATGTCCACCGATGTCCAACGGTGTCCAACGGTGTCCAACGGTGTCCAACGGTGTCCAACGGTGTTCAACGGTGTCCCACGGTGTCCAACGGTGTCCCACGTTGTCCCACGTTGTTCCATGGTTTCCCACGTTGTCCCACGTTGTCCCACGTTGTCCCACGGTGTCCAACGATGTCCAACGGTGTCCAACGGTGTCCCACGGTGTCCAACGGTGTCCCACGTTGTCCCACGTTGTCCCACGTTGTCCCACGTTGTCCCACGTTGTCCAACGGTGTCCCACGGTGTCCAACGGTGTCCCACGTTGTCCCACGTTGTCCCACGTTGTCCCACGTTGTCCCACGTTGTCCCACGTTGTCCCACGGTGTCCAACGGTGTCCAACGATGTCCAACGGTGTCCAACGGTGTCCCACGATGTCCACCGATGTCCAACGGTGTCCAACGGTGTCCAACGGTGTCCAACGGTGTCCAACGATGTCCAACGATGTCCAACGATGTCCAACGGTGTCCAACGATGTCCAACGATGTCCAACGGTGTCCCACGATGTCCAACGATGTCCAACGATGTCCAACGGTGTCCAACGGTGTCCCACGTTGTCCCACGTTGTCCCACGTTGTCCCACGGTGTCCCACGATGTCCAACGGTGTCCCACGTTGTCCAACGGTGTCCCACGTTGTCCCACGTTGTCCCACGTTGTCTCACGTTGTCCCACGATGTCCCACGTTGTCCCACGTTGTCCCACGTTGTCCCACGTTGTCCCACGTTGTCCCACGTTGTCCCACGTTGTCCCACGTTGTCCCACGATGTCCCACGTTGTCCCACGTTGTCCCACGTTGTCCCACGTTGTCCCACGTTGTCCCACGTTGTCCCACGTTGTCCCACGGTGTCCAACGGTGTCCAACGATGTCCAACGGTGTCCAACGGTGTCCCACGTTGTCCCACGTTGTCCCACGTTGTCCCACGGTGTCCAACGATGTCCAACGGTGTCCCACGTTGTCCCACGTTGTCCCACGTTGTCCCACGATGTCCCACGTTGTCCCACGTTGTCCCACGTTGTCCCACGTTGTCCCACGTTGTCCCACGATGTCCCACGTTGTCCCACGTTGTCCCACGTTGTCCCACGTTGTCCCACGTTGTCCCACGTTATCCCACGTTGTCCCACGGTGTCCAACGATGTCCAACGGTGTCCAACGGTGTACCACGGTGTCCAACGGTGTCCCAAGTTGTCCCACGTTGTCCCACGTTGTCCCACGTTGTCCCACATTGTCCCACGTTGTCCCACGTTGTCCAACGATGTCCAACGGTGTCCCACGTTGTCCCACGTTGTCCCACGTTGTCCCACGTTGTTCCATGGTTTCCCACGTTGTCCCACGTTGTCCCACGTTGTCCCACGGTGTCCAACGATGTCCAACGGTGTCCAACGGTGTCCAACGGTGTCCAAAGATGTCCAACGATGTCCAGCGATGTCCAACGGTGTCCAACGATGTCCAACGATGTCCAACGGTGTCCCACGTTGTCCCACGTTGTCCCACGTTGTCCCACGTTGTCCCACGGTGTCCAACGATGTCCAACGGTGTCCAACGATGTCCAACGGTGTCCCACGATGTCCAACGATGTCCAACGATGTCCAACGGTGTCCAACGGTGTCGCACGTTGTCCCACGTTGTCCCACGTTGTCCCACGGTGTCCAACGATGTCCAACGGTGTCCAACGATGTCCAACGATGTCCAACGGTGTCCCACGATGTCCAACGATGTCCAACGATGTCCAACGGTGTCCAACGGTGTCCCACGTTGTCCCACGTTGTCCCACGGTGTCCAACGATGTCCAACGGTGTCCCACGTTGTCCCACGTTGTCCCACGTTGTCCCACGTTGTCCCACGTTGTCCCACGTTGTCCCACGTTGTCCCACGTTGTCCCACGTTGTCCCACGTTGTCCCACGTTGTCCCACGTTGCCCCACGTTGTCCCACGTTGTCCCACGTTGTCCCACGTTGTCCCACGTTGTCCCACGTCGTCCCACGTTGTCCCACGTTGTCCCACGTTGTCCCACGTTGTCCCACGTTGTCCCACGTTGTCCCACGTTGTCCCACGTTGTCCCACGTTGTCCCACGTTGTCCCACGTTGTCCCACGGTGTCCAACGGTGTCCAACGGTGTCCAACGGTGTCCAACGATGTCCAACGGTGTCCAACGGTGTCCCACGGTGTCCAACGGTGTCCAACGGTGTCCCACGGTGTCCAACGGTGTCCCACGTTGTCCCACGTTGTCCCACGTTGTCCCACGTTGTCCCACGATGTCCCACGTTGTCCAACGATGTCCAACGGTGTCCCACGTTGTCCCACGTTGTCCTACGTTGTCCCACGTTGTCCCACGTTGTCCCAAGTTGTCCCACGTTGTCCCACGGTGTCCAACGGTGTCCAACGATGTCCAACGGTGTCCAACGGTGTCCCACGTTGTCCCACGTTGTCCCACGTTGTCCCACGTTGTCCCACGTTGTCCCACATTGTCCCACGGTGTCCAACGATGTCCAACGGTGTCCCACGTTGTCCCACGTTGTCCCACGTTGTCCCACGATGTCCCACGTTGTCCCACGTTGTCCCACGTTGTCCCACGTTGTCCCACGTTGTCCCACGATGTCCCACGTTGTCCCACGTTGTCCCACGTTGTCCCACGTTGTCCCACGTTGTCCCACGTTGTCCCACGTTGTCCCACGTTGTCCCACGTTGTCCCACGGTGTCCAACGGTGTCCCACGTTGTCCCACGTTGTCCCACGTTGTCCCACGTTGTCCCACGTTGTCCCACGTTGTCCAACGATGTCCAACGGTGTCCCACGTTGTCCCACGTTGTCCCACATTGTCCCACGTTGTTCCATGGTTTCCCACGTTGTCCCACGTTGTCCCACGTTGTCCCACGGTGTCCAACGATGTCCAACGGTGTCCAACGGTGTCCAACGGTGTCCAACGATGTCCAACGATGTCCAGCGATATCCAACGGTGTCCAACGATGTCCAACGATGTCCCACGTTGTCCCACGTTGTCCCACGTTGTCCCACGTTGTCCGACGTTGTCCCACGTTGTCCCACGTTGTCCCACGGTGTCCAACGTTGTCCCACGTTGTCCCACGTTGTCCCACGTTGTCCCACGTTGTCCAACGGTGTCCCACGGTGTCCAACGGTGTCCCACGTTGTCCCACGTTGTCCCACGTTGTCCCACGGTGTCCAACGGTGTCCAACGATGTCCAACGGTGTCCAACGGTGTCCCACGATGTCCACCGATGTCCAACGGTGTCCAACGGTGTCCAACGGTGTCCAACGGTGTCCAACGGTGTCCAACGGTGTCCCACGGTGTCCAACGGTGTCCCACGTTGTCCCACGTTGTTCCATGGTTTCCCACGTTGTCCCACGTTGTCCCACGTTGTCCCACGGTGTCCAACGTTGTCCCACGTTGTCCCACGTTGTCCCACGGTGTCCAACGTTGTCCCACGTTGTCCCACGTTGTCCCACGTTGTCCCACGTTGTCCAACGGTGTCCCACGGTGTCCAACGGTGTCCCACGTTGTCCCACGTTGTCCCACGTTGTCCAACGATGTCCAACGGTGTCCCACGTTGTCCCACGTTGTCCCACGTTGTCCCACGTTGTTCCATGGTTTCCCACGTTGTCCCACGTTGTCCCACGTTGTCCCACGGTGTCCAACGATGTCCAACGGTGTCCAACGGTGTCCAACGGTGTCCAACGATGTCCAACGATGTCCAGCGATGTCCAACGGTGTCCAACGATGTCCAACGATGTCCAACGGTGTCCCACGTTGTCCCACGTTGTCCCACGTTGTCCCACGTTCTCCCACGTTGTCCCACGGTGTCCAACGATGTCCAACGGTGTCCAACGATGTCCAACGATGTCCAACGGTGTCCCACGATGTCCAACGATGTCCAACGGTGTCCAACGGTGTCCCACGTTGTCCCACGTTGTCCCACGTTGTCCCACGTTGTCCCACGTTGTCCCACGTTGTCCCACGTTGTCCCACGTTGTCCCACGTTGTCCCACGTTGTCCCACGTTGTCCCACGGTGTCCAACGGTGCCCAACGGTGTCCAACGGTGTCCAACGATGTCCAACGGTGTCCAACGGTGTCCCACGGTGTCCAACGGTGTCCAACGGTGTCCCACGGTGTCCAACGGTGTCCCACGTTGTCCCACGTTGTCCCACGTTGTCCCACGTTGTCCCACGATGTCCCACGTTGTCCAACGATGTCCAACGGTGTCCCACGTTGTCCCACGTTGTCCTACGTTGTCCCACGTTGTCCCACGTTGTCCCAAGTTGTCCCACGTTGTCCCACGGTGTCCAACGGTGTCCAACGATGTCCAACGGTGTCCAACGGTGTCCCACGTTGTCCCACGTTGTCCCACGTTGTCCCACGTTGTCCCACGTTGTCCCACATTGTCCCACGGTGTCCAACGATGTCCAACGGTGTCCCACGTTGTCCCACGTTGTCCCACGTTGTCCCACGATGTCCCACGTTGTCCCACGTTGTCCCACGTTGTCCTACGTTGTCCCACGTTGTCCCACGATGTCCCACGTTGTCCCACGTTGTCCCACGTTGTCCCACGTTGTCCCACGTTGTCCCACGTTGTCCAACGATGTCCAACGGTGTCCCACGTTGTCCCACGTTGTCCCACGTTGTCCCACGTTGTTCCATGGTTTCCCACGTTGTCCCACGTTGTCCCACGTTGTCCCACGGTGTCCAACGATGTCCAACGGTGTCCAACGGTGTCCAACGGTGTCCCACGGTGTCCAACGGTGTCCCACGTTGTCCCACGTTGTCCCACGTTGTCCCACGTTGTCCCACGTTGTCCCACGTTGTCCAACGATGTCCAACGGTGTCCCACGTTGTCCCACGTTGTCCCACGTTGTCCCACGTTGTTCCATGGTTTCCCACGTTGTCCCACGTTGTCCCACGTTGTCCCACGGTGTCCAACGATGTCCAACGGTGTCCAACGATGTCCAACGGTGTCCCACGATGTCCAACGATGTCCAACGATGTCCAACGGTGTCCAACGGTGTCCCACGTTGTCCCACGTTGTCCCACGGTGTCCAACGATGCCCAACGGTGTCCCACGTTGTCCCACGTTGTCCCACGTTGTCCCACGTTGTCCCTCGTTGTCCCACGTTGTCCCACGTTGTCCCACGTTGTCCCACGTTGTCCCACGTTGTCCCACGTTGTCCCACGGTGTCCAACGGTGTCCAACGGTGTCCAACGGTGTCCAACGATGTCCAACGGTGTCCAACGGTGTCCCACGGTGTCCAACGGTGTCCAACGGTGTCCCACGGTGTCCAACGGTGTCCCACGTTGCCCCACGTTGTCCCACGTTGTCCCACGTTGTCCCACGATGTCCCACGTTGTCCAACGATGTCCAACGGTGTCCCACGTTGTCCCACGTTGTCCTACGTTGTCCCACGTTGTCCCACGTTGTCCCAAGTTGTCCCACGTTGTCCCACGGTGTCCAACGGTGTCCAACGATGTCCAACGGTGTCCAACGGTGTCCCACGTTGTCCCACGTTGTCCCACGTTGTCCCACGTTGTCCCACGATGTCCCACGTTGTCCCACGTTGTCCCACGTTGTCCCACGTTGTCCCACGTTGTCCCACGTTGTCTCACGTTGTCCCACGTTGTCCCACGTTGTCCCACGGTGTCCAACGGTGTCCAACGATGTCCAACGGTGTCCCACGTTGTCCCACGTTGTCCCACGTTGTCCCACGTTGTCCCACGTTGTCCCACGTTGTCCAACGATGTCCAACGGTGTCCCACGTTGTCCCACGTTGTCCCACGTTGTCCCACGTTGTTCCATGGTTTCCCACGTTGTCCCACGTTGTCCCACGTTGTCCCACGGTGTCCAACGATGTCCAACGGTGTCCAACGGTGTCCAACGGTGTCCAACGATGTCCAACGATGTCCAGCGATGTCCAACGGTGTCCAACGATGTCCAACGATGTCCAACGGTGTCCCACGTTGTCCCACGTTGTCCCACGTTGTCCCACGTTGTCCCACGGTGTCCAACGATGTCCAACGGTGTCCAACGATGTCCAACGGTGTCCCACGATGTCCAACGATGTCCAACGATGTCCAACGGTGTCCAACGGTGTCCCACGTTGTCCCACGTTGTCCCACGTTGTCCCACGGTGTCCAACGATGTCCAACGGTGTCCAACGATGTCCAACGATGTCCAACGGTGTCCCACGATGTCCAACGATGTCCAACGATGTCCAACGGTGTCCAACGGTGTCCCACGTTGTCCCACGTTGTCCCACGGTGTCCAACGATGCCCAACGGTGTCCCACGTTGTCCCACGTTGTCCCACGTTGTCCCACGTTGTCCCTCGTTGTCCCACGTTGTCCCACGTTGTCCCACGTTGTCCCACGTTGTCCCACGTTGTCCCACGTTGTCCCACGTTGCCCCACGTTGTCCCACGTTGTCCCACGTTGTCCCACGTTGTCCCACGTTGTCCCACGTTGTCACACGTTGTCCCACGTTGTCCCACGTTGTCCCACGTTGTCCCACGTTGTCCCACGTTGTCCCACGTTGTCCCACGTTGTCCCACGTTGTCCCACGTTGTCCCACGTTGTCCCACGTTGTCACACGTTGTCCCACGTTGTCCCACGTTGTCCCACGTTGTCCCACGTTGTCCCACGTTGTCCCACGTTGTCCCACGTTGTCCCACGTTGCCCCACGTTGTCCCACGTTGTCCCACGTTGTCCCACGTTGTCCCACGTTGTCCCACGTTGTCACACGTTGTCCCACGTTGTCCCACGTTGTCCCACGATGTCCCACGTTGTCCAACGATGTCCAACGGTGTCCCACGTTGTCCTACGTTGTCCCACGTTGTCCCACGTTGTCCCAAGTTGTCCCACGTTGTCCCACGGTGTCCAACGGTGTCCAACGATGTCCAACGGTGTCCAACGGTGTCCCACGTTGTCCCACGTTGTCCCACGTTGTCCCACGTTGTCCCACGTTGTCCCACATTGTCCCACGGTGTCCAACGATGTCCAACGGTGTCCCACGTTGTCCCACGTTGTCCCACGTTGTCCCACGATGTCCCACGTTGTCCCACGTTGTCCCACGTTGTCCCACGTTGTCCCACGTTGTCCCACGATGTCCCACGTTGTCCCACGTTGTCCCACGTTGTCCCACGTTGTCCCACGTTGTCCCACGTTGTCCCACGTTGTCCCACGTTGTCCCACGTTGTCCCACGTTGTCCCACGTTGTCCCACGGTGTCCAACGATGTCCAACGGTGTCCAACGGTGTCCCACGGTGTCCAACGGTGTCCCACGTTGTCCCACGTTGTCCCACGTTGTCCCACGTTGTCCCACGTTGTCCCACGTTGTCCCACGTTGTCCCACGTTGTCCCACGTTGTCCCACGTTGTCCCACGTTGTCCCACGTTGTCCCACGGTGTCCAACGGTGTCCAACGGTGTCCAACGGTGTCCAACGATGTCCAACGGTGTCCAACGGTGTCCCACGGTGTCCAACGGTGTCCAACGGTGTCCAACGATGTCCAACGGTGTCCAACGGTGTCCCACGGTGTCCAACGGTGTCCCACGTTGTCCCACGTTGTCCCACGTTGTCCCACGTTGTCCCACGTTGTCCCACGTTGTCCCACGTTGTCCCACGTTGTCCCACGTTGTCCCACGTTGTCCCACGTTGTCCCACGTTGTCCCACGGTGTCCAACGGTGTCCAACGGTGTCCAACGGTGTCCAACGATGTCCAACGGTGTCCAACGGTGTCCCACGGTGTCCCACGTTGTCCTACGTTGTCCCACGTTGTCCCACGTTGTCCCAAGTTGTCCCACGTTGTCCCACGGTGTCCAACGGTGTCCAACGATGTCCAACGGTGTCCAACGGTGTCCCACGTTGTCCCACGTTGTCCCACGTTGTCCCACGTTGTCCCACGATGTCCCACGTTGTCCCACGTTGTCCCACGTTGTCCCACGTTGTCCCACGTTGTCCCACGTTGTCTCACGTTGTCCCACGTTGTCCCACGTTGTCCCACGGTGTCCAACGGTGTCCAACGATGTCCAACGGTGTCCAACGGTGTCCCACGTTGTCCCACGTTGTCCCACGTTGTCCCACGGTGTCCAACGATGTCCAACGGTGTCCCACGTTGTCCCACGTTGTCCCACGTTGTCCCACGTTGTCCCACGTTGTCCCACGTTGTCCCACGTTGTCCCACGTTGTCCCACGGTGTCCAACGATGTCCAACGGTGTCCAACGGTGTCCCACGGTGTCCAACGGTGTCCCACGTTGTCCCACGTTGTCCCACGTTGTCCCACGTTGTCCCACGTTGTCCCACGTTGTCCCACGTTGTCCCACGTTGTCCCACGTTGTCCAACGGTGTCCCACGGTGTCCAACGGTGTCCCACGTTGTCCCACGTTGTCCCACGTTGTCCCACGTTGTCCCACGTTGTCCCACGTTGTCCCACGTTGTCCCACGGTGTCCAACGGTGTCCAACGATGTCCAACGGTGTCCAACGGTGTCCCACGATGTCCACCGATGTCCAACGGTGTCCAACGGTGTCCAACGGTGTCCAACGGTGTCCAACGATGTCCAACGATGTCCAACGATGTCCAACGGTGTCCAACGATGTCCAACGATGTCCAACGGTGTCCCACGATGTCCAACGATGTCCAACGATGTCCAACGGTGTCCAACGGTGTCCCACGTTGTCCCACGTTGTCCCACGTTGTCCCACGGTGTCCAACGATGTCCAACGGTGTCCCACGTTGTCCAACGGTGTCCCACGTTGTCCCACGTTGTCCCACGTTGTCCCACGTTGTCCCACGTTGTCCCACGATGTCCCACGTTGTCCCACGTTGTCCCACGTTGTCCTCCGTTGTCCCACGTTGTCCCACGTTGTCCCAAGTTGTCCCACGTTGTCCCACGGTGTCCAACGGTGTCCAACGATGTCCAACGGTGTCCAACGGTGTCCCACGTTGTCCCACGTTGTCCCACGTTGTCCCACGTTGTCCCACGATGTCCCACGTTGTCCCACGTTGTCCCACGTTGTCCCACGTTGTCCCACGTTGTCCCACGTTGTCCCACGTTGTCCCACGTTGTCCCACGTTGTCCCACGGTGTCCAACGGTGTCCAACGATGTCCAACGATGTCCAACGGTGTCCAACGGTGTCCAACGGTGTCCAACGGTGTCCCACGTTGTCCCACGTTGTCCCACGTTGTCCCACGTTGTCCCACGTTGTCCCACGTTGTCCAACGATGTCCAACGGTGTCCCACGTTGTCCAACGGTGTCCCACGTTGTCCCACGTTGTCCCACGTTGTCCCACGTTGTCCCACGTTGTTCCATGGTTTCCCACGTTGTCCCACGTTGTCCCACGTTGTCCCACGGTGTCCAACGATGTCCAACGGTGTCCAACGGTGTCCAACGGTGTCCAACGATGTCCAACGATGTCCAACGATGTCCAACGGTGTCCAACGATGTCCAACGATGTCCAACGGTGTCCCACGATGTCCAACGATGTCCAACGATGTCCAACGGTGTCCAACGATGTCCAACGGTGTCCAACGATGTCCAACGGTGTCCAACGGTGTCCAACGATGTCCAACGTCGTCCAACGATGTCCAACGGTGTCCAACGATGTCCAACGATGTCCAACGATGTCCAACGGTGTCCCACGTTGTCCCACGTTGTCCCACGTTGTCCCACGTTGTCCCACGGTGTCCAACGATGTCCAACGGTGTCCAACGATGTGCAACGGTGTCCCACGATGTCCAACGATGTCCAACGATGTCCAACGGTGTCCAACGGTGTCCCACGTTGTCCCACGTTGTCCCACGTTGTCCCACGGTGTCCAACGATGTCCAACGGTGTCCAACGATGTCCAACGATGTCCAACGGTGTCCCACGATGTCCAACGATGTCCAACAATGTCCAACGGTGTCCAACGGTGTCCCACGTTGTCCCACGTTGTCCCACGTTGTCCCACGGTGTCCAACGATGCCCAACGGTGTCCCACGTTGTCCCACGTTGTCCCACGTTGTCCCACGTTGTCCCACGTTGTCCCACGTTGTCCCACGTTGTCCCACGTTGTCCCACGTTGTCCCACGTTGTCCCACGTTGTCCCACGTTGTCCCACGTTGTCCCACGTTGTCCCACGTTGTCCCACGTTGTCCCACGTTGTCCCACGTTGTCCCACGGTGTCCAACGATGTCCAACGGTGTCCCACGTTGTCCAACGATGTCCAACAATGTCCAACGGTGTCCAACGGTGTCCCACGTTGACCCACGTTGTCCCACGTTGTCCCACGATGTCCAACGATGTCCAACGGTGTCCAACGGTGTCCCACGTTGTCCCACGTTGTCCCACGTTGTCCCACGGTGTCCAACGATGTCCAACGGTGTCCAACGATGTCCAACGATGTCCAACGGTGTCCCACGATGTCCAACGATGTCCAACGATGTCCAACGGTGTCCAACGGTGTCCCACGTTGTCCCACGTTGTCCCACGGTGTCCAACGATGCCCAACGGTGTCCCACGTTGTCCCACGTTGTCCCACGTTGTCCCACGTTGTCCCTCGTTGTCCCACGTTGTCCCACGTTGTCCCACGTTGTCCCACGTTGTCCCACGTTGTCCCACGTTGTCCCACGTTGCCCCACGTTGTCCCACGTTGTCCCACGTTGTCCCACGTTGTCCCACGTTGTCCCACGTTGTCCCACGGTGTCCAACGATGCCCAACGGTGTCCCACGTTGTCCCACGTTGTCCCACGTTGTCCCACGTTGTCCCACGTTGTCCCACGTTGTCCCACGTTGTCCCACGTTGTCCCACGTTGTCCCACGTTGTCCCACGTTGTCCCACGGTGTCCCACGGTGTCCAACGGTGTCCAACGGTGTCCAACGATGTCCAACGGTGTCCAACGGTGTCCCACGGTGTCCAACGGTGTCCAACGGTGTCCCACGGTGTCCAACGGTGTCCCACGTTGTCCCACGTTGTCCCACGTTGTCCCACGTTGTCCCACGATGTCCCACGTTGTCCAACGATGTCCAACGGTGTCCCACGTTGTCCCACGTTGTCCTACGTTGTCCCACGTTGTCCCACGTTGTCCCAAGTTGTCCCACGTTGTCCCACGGTGTCCAACGGTGTCCAACGATGTCCAACGGTGTCCAACGGTGTCCCACGTTGTCCCACGTTGTCCCACGTTGTCCCACGTTGTCCCACGATGTCCCACGTTGTCCCACGTTGTCCCACGTTGTCCCACGTTGTCCCACGTTGTCCCACGTTGTCCCACGTTGTCTCACGTTGTCCCACGTTGTCCCACGTTGTCCCACGGTGTCCAACGGTGTCCAACGATGTCCAACGGTGTCCCACGTTGTCCCACGTTGTCCCACGTTGTCCCACGTTGTCCCACGTTGTCCCACGTTGTCCCACGTTGTCCCACGGTGTCCAACGATGTCCAACGGTGTCCAACGGTGTCCAACGGTGTCCAACGATGTCCAACGATGTCCAGCGATGTCCAACGGTGTCCAACGATGTCCAACGATGTCCAACGGTGTCCCACGTTGTCCCAAGTTGTCCTACGTTGTCCCACGTTGTCCCACGGTGTCCAACGATGTCCAACGGTGTCCAACGATGTCCAACGGTGTCCCACGATGTCCAACGATGTCCAACGATGTCCAACGGTGTCCAACGGTGTCCCACGTTGTCCCACGTTGTCCCACGTTGTCCCACGGTGTCCAACGATGTCCAACGGTGTCCAACGATGTCCAACGATGTCCAACGGTGTCCCACGATGTCCAACGATGTCCAACGATGTCCAACGGTGTCCAACGGTGTCCCACGTTGTCCCACGTTGTCCCACGGTGTCCAACGATGCCCAACGGTGTCCCACGTTGTCCCACGTTGTCCCACGTTGTCCCACGTTGTCCCTCGTTGTCCCACGTTGTCCCACGTTGTCCCACGTTGTCCCACGTTGTCCCACGTTGTCCCACGTTGTCCCACGTTGCCCCACGTTGTCCCACGTTGTCCCACGTTGTCCCACGTTGTCCCACGTTGTCCCACGTTGTCACACGTTGTCCCACGTTGTCCCACGTTGTCCCACGTTGTCCCACGTTGTCCCACGTTGTCCCACGTTGTCCCACGTTGTCCCACGTTGTCCCACGTTGTCCCACGTTGTCCCACGGTGTCCAACGGTGTCCAACGGTGTCCAACGGTGTCCAACGATGTCCAACGGTTTCCAACGGTGTCCCACGGTGTCCAACGGTGTCCAACGGTGTCCCACGGTGTCCAACGGTGTCCCACGTTGTCCCACGTTGTCCCACGTTGTCCCACGTTGTCCCACGATGTCCCACGTTGTCCAACGATGTCCAACGGTGTCCCACGTTGTCCCACGTTGTCCTACGTTGTCCCACGTTGTCCCACGTTGTCCCAAGTTGTCCCACGTTGTCCCACGGTGTCCAACGATGTCCAACGATGTCCAACGGTGTCCAACGGTGTCCCACGTTGTCCCACGTTGTCCCACGTTGTCCCACGTTGTCCCACGTTGTCCCACATCGTCCCACGGTGTCCAACGATGTCCAACGGTGTCCCACGTTGTCCCACGTTGTCCCACGTTGTCCCACGGTGTCCAACGGTGTCCCACGGTGTCCAACGGTGTCCCACGTTGTCCCACGTTGTCCCACGTTGTCCCACGTTGTCCCACGATGTCCCACGTTGTCCAACGATGTCCAACGGTGTCCCACGTTGTCCCACGTTGTCCTACGTTGTCCCACGTTGTCCCACGTTGTCCCAAGTTGTCCCACGTTGTCCCACGGTGTCCAACGGTGTCCAACGATGTCCAACGGTGTCCAACGGTGTCCCACGTTGTCCCACGTTGTCCCACGTTGTCCCACGTTGTCCCACGTTGTCCCACGTTGTCCCACGTTGTCCCACGTTGTCCCACGTTGTCCCACGTTGTCCCACGTTGTCCCACGTTGTCCCACGTTGTCCCACGGTGTCCAACGGTGTCCAACGGTGTCCAACGGTGTCCAACGATGTCCAACGGTTTCCAACGGTGTCCCACGGTGTCCAACGGTGTCCAACGGTGTCCCACGGTGTCCAACGGTGTCCCACGTTGTCCCACGTTGTCCCACGTTGTCCCACGTTGTCCCACGTTGTCCCACGGTGTCCAACGGTGTCCAACGGTGTCCAACGGTGTCCAACGATGTCCAACGGTGTCCAACGGTGTCCCACGGTGTCCAACGGTGTCCAACGGTGTCCCACGGTGTCCAACGGTGTCCAACGGTGTCCAACGGTGTCCAACGATGTCCAACGGTGTCCAACGGTGTCCAACGATGTCCAACGGTGTCCAACGGTGTCCCACGGTGTCCAACGGTGTCCCACGTTGTCCCACGTTGTCCCACGTTGTCCCACGTTGTCCCACGATGTCCCACGTTGTCCAACGATGTCCAACGGTGTCCCACGTTGTCCCACGTTGTCCTACGTTGTCCCACGTTGTCCCACGTTGTCCCAAGTTGTCCCACGTTGTCCCACGGTGTCCAACGGTGTCCAACGATGTCCAACGGTGTCCAACGGTGTCCCACGTTGTCCCACGTTGTCCCACGTTGTCCCACGTTGTCCCACGATGTCCCACGTTGTCCCACGTTGTCCCACGTTGTCCCACGTTGTCCCACGTTGTCCCACGTTGTCTCACGTTGTCCCACGTTGTCCCACGTTGTCCCACGGTGTCCAACGGTGTCCAACGATGTCCAACGGTGTCCAACGGTGTCCCACGTTGTCCCACGTTGTCCCACGTTGTCCCACGTTGTCCCACGATGTCCCACGTTGTCCCACGTTGTCCCACGTTGTCCCACGTTGTCCCACGTTGTCCCACGTTGTCTCACGTTGTCCCACGTTGTCCCACGTTGTCCCACGGTGTCCAACGGTGTCCAACGATGTCCAACGGTGTCCAACGGTATCCCACGTTGTCCCACGTTGTCCCACGTTGTCCCACGGTGTCCAACGATGTCCAACGGTGTCCCACGTTGTCCCACGTTGTCCCACGTTGTCCCACGTTGTCCCACGTTGTCCCACGTTGTCCCACGTTGTCCCACGTTGTCCCACGGTGTCCAACGATGTCCAACGGTGTCCAACGGTGTCCCACGGTGTCCAACGGTGTCCCACGTTGTCCCACGTTGTCCCACGTTGTCCCACGTTGTCCCACGTTGTCCCACGTTGTCCCACGTTGTCCCACGTTGTCCCACGTTGTCCAACGGTGTCCCACGGTGTCCAACGGTGTCCCACGTTGTCCCACGTTGTCCCACGTTGTCCCACGTTGTCCCACGTTGTCCCACGTTGTCCCACGTTGTCCCACGGTGTCCAACGGTGTCCAACGATGTCCAACGGTGTCCAACGGTGTCCCACGATGTCCACCGATGTCCAACGGTGTCCAACGGTGTCCAACGGTGTCCAACGGTGTCCAACGATGTCCAACGATGTCCAACGATGTCCAACGGTGTCCAACGATGTCCAACGATGTCCAACGGTGTCCCACGATGTCCAACGATGTCCAACGATGTCCAACGGTGTCCAACGGTGTCCCACGTTGTCCCACGTTGTCCCACGTTGTCCCACGGTGTCCAACGATGTCCAACGGTGTCCCACGTTGTCCAACGGTGTCCCACGTTGTCCCACGTTGTCCCACGTTGTCCCACGATGTCCCACGTTGTCCCACGTTGTCCCACGTTGTCCTCCGTTGTCCCACGTTGTCCCACGTTGTCCCAAGTTGTCCCACGTTGTCCCACGGTGTCCAACGGTGTCCAACGATGTCCAACGGTGTCCAACGGTGTCCCACGTTGTCCCACGTTGTCCCACGTTGTCCCACGTTGTCCCACGATGTCCCACGTTGTCCCACGTTGTCCCACGTTGTCCCACGTTGTCCCACGTTGTCCCACGTTGTCCCACGTTGTCCCACGTTGTCCCACGTTGTCCCACGGTGTCCAACGGTGTCCAACGATGTCCAACGATGTCCAACGGTGTCCAACGGTGTCCAACGGTGTCCAACGGTGTCCCACGTTGTCCCACGTTGTCCCACGTTGTCCCACGTTGTCCCACGTTGTCCCACGTTGTCCAACGATGTCCAACGGTGTCCCACGTTGTCCCACGTTGTCCCACGTTGTCCCACGTTGTCCCACGTTGTTCCATGGTTTCCCACGTTGTCCCACGTTGTCCCACGTTGTCCCACGGTGTCCAACGATGTCCAACGGTGTCCAACGGTGTTCAACGGTGTCCAACGATGTCCAACGATGTCCAACGATGTCCAACGGTGTCCAACGATGTCCAACGATGTCCAACGGTGTCCCACGATGTCCAACGATGTCCAACGATGTCCAACGGTGTCCAACGATGTCCAACGGTGTCCAACGATGTCCAACGGTGTCCAACGGTGTCCAACGATGTCCAACGTCGTCCAACGATGTCCAACGGTGTCCAACGATGTCCAACGATGTCCAACGATGTCCAACGGTGTCCCACGTTGTCCCACGTTGTCCCACGTTGTCCCACGTTGTCCCACGGTGTCCAACGATGTCCAACGGTGTCCAACGATGTCCAACGGTGTCCCACGATGTCCAACGATGTCCAACGATGTCCAACGGTGTCCAGCGGTGTCCCACGTTGTCCCACGTTGTCCCACGTTGTCCCACGGTGTCCAACGATGTCCAACGGTGTCCAACGATGTCCAACGATGTCCAACGGTGTCCCACGATGTCCAACGATGTCCAACAATGTCCAACGGTGTCCAACGGTGTCCCACGTTGTCCCACGTTGTCCCACGTTGTCCCACGGTGTCCAACGATGCCCAACGGTGTCCCACGTTGTCCCACGTTGTCCCACGTTGTCCCACGTTGTCCCACGTTGTCCCACGTTGTCCCACGTTGTCCCACGTTGTCCCACGTTGTCCCACGTTGTCCCACGTTGTCCCACGTTTTCCCACGTTGTCCCACGTTGTCCCACGTTGTCCCACGTTGTCCCACGTTGTCCCACGTTGTCCCACGGTGTCCAACGATGCCCAACGGTGTCCCACGTTGTCCAACGATGTCCAACAATGTCCAACGGTGTCCAACGGTGTCCCACGTTGACCCACGTTGTCCCACGTTGTCCCACGTTGTCCCACGTTGTCCCACGTTGTCCTACGTTGTCCCACGTTGTCCCACGTTGTCCCACGTTGTCCCACGTTGTCCCACGGTGTCCCACGTTGTCCCACGTTGTCCCACGTTGTCCCACGTTGTCCCACATTGTCCCACGGTGTCCAACGATGTCCAACGGTGTCCCACGTTGTCCCACGTTGTCCCACGTTGTCCCACGATGTCCCACGTTGTCCCACGTTGTCCCACGTTGTCCCACGTTGTCCCACGTTGTCCCACGATGTCCCACGTTGTCCCACGTTGTCCCACATTGTCCCACGTTGTCCCACGTTGTCCCACGTTGTCCCACGTTGTCCCACGTTGTCCCACGTTGTCCCACGGTGTCCAACGATGTCCAACGGTGTCCAACGGTGTCCCACGGTGTCCAACGGTGTCCCACGTTGTCCCACGTTGTCCCACGTTGTCCCACGTTGTCCCACGTTGTCCCACGTTGTCCCACGTTGTCCCACGGTGTCCAACGATGTCCAACGGTGTCCAACGGTGTCCCACGGTGTCCAACGGTGTCCCACGTTGTCCCACGTTGTCCCACGTTGTCCCACGTTGTTCCATGGTTTCCCACGTTGTCCCACGTTGTCCCACGTTGTCCCACGGTGTCCAACGATGTCCAACGGTGTCCAACGGTGTCCAACGGTGTCCAACGATGTCCAACGATGTCCAGCGATGTCCAACGGTGTCCAACGATGTCCAACGATGTCCAACGGTGTCCCACATTGTCCCACGTTGTCCCACGTTGTCCCACGTTGTCCCACGGTGTCCAACGATGTCCAACGGTGTCCAACGATGTCCAACGGTGTCCCACGATGTCCAACGATGTCCAACGATGTCCAACGGTGTCCAACGGTGTCCCACGTTGTCCCACGTTGTCCCACGTTGTCCCACGGTGTCCAACGATGTCCAACGGTGTCCAACGATGTCCAACGATGTCCAACGGTGTCCCACGATGTCCAACGATGTCCAACGATGTCCAACGGTGTCCAACGGTGTCCCACGTTGTCCCACGTTGTCCCACGGTGTCCAACGATGCCCAACGGTGTCCCACGTTGTCCCACGTTGTCCCACGTTGTCCCACGTTGTCCCACGTTGTCCCACGTTGTCCCACGTTGTCCCACGTTGTCCCACGTTGTCCCACGTTGTCCCACGTTGTCCCACGTTGCCCCACGTTGCCCCACGTTGTCCCACGTTGTCCCACGTTGTCCCACGGTGTCCCACGTTGTCCCACGTTGTCCCACGTTGTCCCACGTTGTCCCACGTTGTCCCACGTTGTCCCACGTTGTCCCACGTTGTCCCACATTGTCCCACGTTGTCCCACGTTGTCCCACGTTGTCCCACGTTGTCCCACGTTGTCCCACGTTGTCCCACGTTGTCCCACGTTGTCCCACGGTGTCCAACGATGTCCAACGGTGTCCAACGGTGTCCCACGGTGTCCAACGGTGTCCCACGTTGTCCCACGTTGTCCCACGTTGTCCCACGTTGTCCCACGTTGTCCCACGTTGTCCCACTTGTCCCACGTTGTCCCACGTTGTCCCACGTTGTCCCACGTTGTCCCACGTTGTCCCACGTTGTCCCACGTTGTCCCACGTTGTCCAACGATGTCCAACGATGTCCAGCGATGTCCAACGGTGTCCAACGATGTCCAACGATGTCCAACGGTGTCCCACGTTGTCCCACGTTGTCCCACGTTGTCCCACGTTGTCCCACGGTGTCCAACGATGTCCAACGGTGTCCAACGATGTCCAACGGTGTCCCACGATGTCCAACGATGTCCAACGATGTCCAACGGTGTCCAACGGTGTCCCACGTTGTCCCACGTTGTCCCACGTTGTCCCACGGTGTCCAACGATGTCCAACGGTGTCCAACGATGTCCAACGATGTCCAACGGTGTCCCACGATGTCCAACGATGTCCAACGATGTCCAACGGTGTCCAACGGTGTCCCACGTTGTCCCACGTTGTCCCACGGTGTCCAACGATGCCCAACGGTGTCCCACGTTGTCCCACGTTGTCCCACGTTGTCCCACGTTGTCCCTCGTTGTCCCACGTTGTCCCACGTTGTCCCACGTTGTCCCACGTTGTCCCACGTTGTCCCACGTTGTCCCACGTTGCCCCACGTTGCCCCACGTTGTCCCACGTTGTCCCACGTTGTCCCACGTTGTCCCACGTTGTCCCACGGTGTCCCACGTTGTCCCACGTTGTCCCACGTTGTCCCACGTTGTCCCACGTTGTCCCACGTTGTCCCACGTTGTCCCACGTTGTCCCACATTGTCCCACGTTGTCCCACGTTGTCCCACGTTGTCCCACGTTGTCCCACGTTGTCCCACGTTGTCCCACGTTGTCCCACGTTGTCCCACGGTGTCCAACGATGTCCAACGGTGTCCAACGGTGTCCCACGGTGTCCAACGGTGTCCCACGTTGTCCCACGTTGTCCCACGTTGTCCCACGTTGTCCCACGTTGTCCCACGTTGTCCCACGTTGTCCCACGTTGTCCCACGTTGTCCCACGGTGTCCAACGGTGTCCAACGGTGTCCAACGGTGTCCAACGATGTCCAACGGTGTCCAACGGTGTCCCACGGTGTCCAACGGTGTCCAACGGTGTCCCACGGTGTCCAACGGTGTCCCACGTTGTCCCACGTTGTCCCACGTTGTCCCACGTTGTCCCACGATGTCCCACGTTGTCCAACGATGTCCAACGGTGTCCCACGTTGTCCCACGTTGTCCTACGTTGTCCCACGTTGTCCCACGTTGTCCCAAGTTGTCCCACGTTGTCCCACGGTGTCCAACGGTGTCCAACGATGTCCAACGGTGTCCAACGGTGTCCCACGTTGTCCCACGTTGTCCCACGTTGTCCCACGTTGTCCCACGATGTCCCACGTTGTCCCACGTTGTCCCACGTTGTCCCACGTTGTCCCACGTTGTCCCACGTTGTCTCACGTTGTCCCACGTTGTCCCACGTTGTCCCACGGTGTCCAACGGTGTCCAACGATGTCCAACGGTGTCCCACGTTGTCCCACGTTGTCCCACGTTGTCCCACGTTGACCCACGTTGTCCAACGGTGTCCCACGGTGTCCAACGGTGTCCCACGTTGTCCCACGTTGTCCCACGTTGTCCCACGTTGTCCCACGTTGTCCCACGTTGTCCCACGTTGTCCCACGGTGTCCAACGGTGTCCAACGATGTCCAACGGTGTCCAACGGTGTCCCACGATGTCCACCGATGTCCAACGGTGTCCAACGGTGTCCAACGGTGTCCAACGGTGTCCAACGATGTCCAACGATGTCCAACGATGTCCAACGGTGTCCAACGATGTCCAACGATGTCCAACGGTGTCCCACGATGTCCAACGATGTCCAACGATGTCCAACGGTGTCCAACGGTGTCCCACGTTGTCCCACGTTGTCCCACGTTGTCCCACGGTGTCCAACGATGTCCAACGGTGTCCCACGTTGTCCAACGGTGTCCCACGTTGTCCCACGTTGTCCCACGTTGTCCCACGTTGTCCCACGTTGTCCCACGATGTCCCACGTTGTCCCACGTTGTCCTCCGTTGTCCCACGTTGTCCCACGTTGTCCCAAGTTGTCCCACGTTGTCCCACGGTGTCCAACGGTGTCCAACGATGTCCAACGATGTCCAACGGTGTCCAACGGTGTCCAACGGTGTCCAACGGTGTCCCACGTTGTCCCACGTTGTCCCACGTTGTCCCACGTTGTCCCACGTTGTCCCACGTTGTCCCACGTTGTCCAACGATGTCCAACGGTGTCCCACGTTGTCCCACGTTGTCCCACGTTGTCCCACGTTGTCCCACGTTGTTCCATGGTTTCCCACGTTGTCCCACGTTGTCCCACGTTGTCCCACGGTGTCCAACGATGTCCAACGGTGTCCAACGGTGTCCAACGGTGTCCAACGATGTCCAACGATGTCCAACGATGTCCAACGGTGTCCAACGATGTCCAACGATGTCCAACGGTGTCCCACGATGTCCAACGATGTCCAACGATGTCCAACGGTGTCCAACGATGTCCAACGGTGTCCAACGATGTCCAACGGTGTCCAACGGTGTCCAACGATGTCCAACGTCGTCCAACGATGTCCAACGGTGTCCAACGATGTCCAACGATGTCCAACGATGTCCAACGGTGTCCCACGTTGTCCCACGTTGTCCCACGTTGTCCCACGTTGTCCCACGGTGTCCAACGATGTCCAACGGTGTCCAACGATGTCCAACGGTGTCCCACGATGTCCAACGATGTCCAACGATGTCCAACGGTGTCCAACGGTGTCCCACGTTGTCCCACGTTGTCCCACGTTGTCCCACGGTGTCCAACGATGTCCAACGGTGTCCAACGATGTCCAACGATGTCCAACGGTGTCCCACGATGTCCAACGATGTCCAACAATGTCCAACGGTGTCCAACGGTGTCCCACGTTGTCCCACGTTGTCCCACGTTGTCCCACGTTGTCCCACGTTGTCCCACGTTGTCCCACGTTGTCCCACGTTGTCCCACGTTGTCCCACGTTGTCCCACGTTGTCCCACGTTGTCCCACGTTGTCCCACGTTGTCCCACGTTGTCCCACGTTGTCCCACGTTGTCCCACGTTGTCCCACGGTGTCCAACGATGCCCAACGGTGTCCCACGTTGTCCAACGATGTCCAACAATGTCCAACGGTGTCCAACGGTGTCCCACGTTGACCCACGTTGTCCCACGTTGTCCCACGTTGTCCCACGTTGTCCCACGTTGTCCCACGTTGTCCCACGTTGTCCCACGTTGTCCCACGTTGTCCCACGTTGTCCCACGTTGTCCCACGGTGTCCAACGGTGTCCAACGGTGTCCAACGGTGTCCAACGATGTCCAACGGTGTCCAACGGTGTCCCACGGTGTCCAACGGTGTCCAACGGTGTCCCACGGTGTCCAACGGTGTCCCACGTTGTCCCACGTTGTCCCACGTTGTCCCACGTTGTCCCACGATGTCCCACGTTGTCCAACGATGTCCAACGGTGTCCCACGTTGTCCCACGTTGTCCTACGTTGTCCCACGTTGTCCCACGTTGTCCCAAGTTGTCCCACGTTGTCCCACGGTGTCCAACGGTGTCCAACGATGTCCAACGGTGTCCAACGGTGTCCCACGTTGTCCCACGTTGTCCCACGTTGTCCCACGTTGTCCCACGTTGTCCCACATTGTCCCACGGTGTCCAACGATGTCCAACGGTGTCCCACGTTGTCCCACGTTGTCCCACGTTGTCCCACGATGTCCCACGTTGTCCCACGTTGTCCCACGTTGTCCCACGTTGTCCCACATTGTCCCACGTTGTCCCACGATGTCCCACGTTGTCCCACGTTGTCCCACATTGTCCCACGTTGTCCCACGTTGTCCCACGTTGTCCCACGTTGTCCCACGTTGTCCCACGTTGTCCCACGGTGTCCAACGATGTCCAACGGTGTCCAACGGTGTCCCACGGTGTCCAACGGTGTCCCACGTTGTCCCACGTTGTCCCACGTTGTCCCACGTTGTCCCACGTTGTCCCACGTTGTCCCACGTTGTCCCACGGTGTCCAACGATGTCCAACGGTGTCCAACGGTGTCCCACGGTGTCCAACGGTGTCCCACGTTGTCCCACGTTGTCCCACGTTGTCCCACGTTGTTCCATGGTTTCCCACGTTGTCCCACGTTGTCCCACGTTGTCCCACGGTGTCCAACGATGTCCAACGGTGTCCAACGGTGTCCAACGGTGTCCAACGATGTCCAACGATGTCCAGAGATGTCCAACGGTGTCCAACGATGTCCAACGATGTCCAACGGTGTCCCACGTTGTCCCACGTTGTCCCACGTTGTCCCACGTTGTCCCACGGTGTCCAACGATGTCCAACGGTGTCCAACGATGTCCAACGGTGTCCCACGATGTCCAACGATGTCCAACGATGTCCAACGGTGTCCCACGGTGTCCCACGTTGTCCCACGTTGTCCCACGTTGTCCCACGGTGTCCAACGATGTCCAACGGTGTCCAACGATGTCCAACGATGTCCAACGGTGTCCCACGATGTCCAACGATGTCCAACGATGTCCAACGGTGTCCAACGGTGTCCCACGTTGTCCCACGTTGTCCCACGGTGTCCAACGATGCCCAACGGTGTCCCACGTTGTCCCACGTTGTCCCACGTTGTCCCACGTTGTCCCTCGTTGTCCCACGTTGTCCCACGTTGTCCCACGTTGTCCCACGTTGTCCCACGTTGTCCCACGTTGTCCCACGTTGCCCCACGTTGTCCCACGTTGTCCCACGTTGTCCCACGTTGTCCCACGGTGTCCAACGATGCCCAACGGTGTCCCACGTTGTCCCACGTTGTCCCACGTTGTCCCACGTTGTCCCACGTTGTCCCACGTTGTCCCACGTTGTCCCACGTTGTCCCACGTTGTCCCACGTTGTCCCACGTTGTCCCACGTTGTCCCACGTTGTCCCACGTTGTCCCACGTTGTCCCACGTTGTCCCACGGTGTCCAACGGTGTCCAACGGTGTCCAACGGTGTCCAACGATGTCCAACGGTGTCCAACGGTGTCCCACGGTGTCCAACGGTGTCCCACGTTGTCCCACGTTGTCCCACGTTGTCCCACGTTGTCCCACGATGTCCCACGTTGTCCAACGATGTCCAACGGTGTCCCACGTTGTCCTACGTTGTCCCACGTTGTCCCACGGTGTCCAACGGTGTCCAACGATGTCCAACGGTGTCCAACGGTGTCCCACGTTGTCCCACGTTGTCCCACGTTGTCCCACGTTGTCCCACGTTGTCCCACATTGTCCCACGGTGTCCAACGATGTCCAACGGTGTCCCACGTTGTCCCACGTTGTCCCACGTTGTCCCACGATGTCCCACGTTGTCCCACGTTGTCCCACGTTGTCCCACGTTGTCCCACGTTGTCCCACGTTGTCCCACGATGTCCCACGTTGTCCCACGTTGTCCCACATTGTCCCACGTTGTCCCACGTTGTCCCACGTTGTCCCACGTTGTCCCACGTTGTCCCACGTTGTCCCACGGTGTCCAACGATGTCCAACGGTGTCCAACGGTGTCCCACGGTGTCCAACGGTGTCCCACGTTGTCCCACGTTGTCCCACGTTGTCCCACGTTGTCCCACGTTGTCCCACGTTGTCCCACGTTGTCCCACGGTGTCCAACGATGTCCAACGGTGTCCAACGGTGTCCCACGGTGTCCAACGGTGTCCCACGTTGTCCCACGTTGTCCCACGTTGTCCCACGTTGTTCCACGGTTTCCCACGTTGTCCCACGTTGTCCCACGTTGTCCCACGGTGTCCAACGATGTCCAACGGTGTCCAACGGTGTCCAACGGTGTCCAACGATGTCCAACGATGTCCAGAGATGTCCAACGGTGTCCAACGATGTCCAACGATGTCCAACGGTGTCCCACGTTGTCCCACGTTGTCCCACGTTGTCCCACGTTGTCCCACGGTGTCCAACGATGTCCAACGGTGTCCAACGATGTCCAACGGTGTCCCACGATGTCCAACGATGTCCAACGATGTCCAACGGTTTCCAACGGTGTCCCACGTTGTCCCACGTTGTCCCACGTTGTCCCACGGTGTCCAACGATGTCCAACGGTGTCCAACGATGTCCAACGATGTCCAACGGTGTCCCACGATGTCCAACGATGTCCAACGATGTCCAACGGTGTCCAACGGTGTCCCACGTTGTCCCACGTTGTCCCACGGTGTCCAACGATGCCCAACGGTGTCCCACGTTGTCCCACGTTGTCCCACGTTGTCCCACGTTGTCCCTCGTTGTCCCACGTTGTCCCACGTTGTCCCACGTTGTCCCACGTTGTCCCACGTTGTCCCACGTTGTCCCACGTTGCCCCACGTTGTCCCACGTTGTCCCACGTTGTCCCACGTTGTCCCACGTTGTCCCACGTTGTCCCACGTTGTCCCACGTTTTCCCACGGTGTCCAACGGTGTCCAACGGTGTCCAACGGTGTCCAACGATGTCCAACGGTGTCCAACGGTGTCCCACGGTGTCCAACGGTGTCCAACGGTGTCCCACGGTGTCCAACGGTGTCCCACGTTGTCCCACGTTGTCCCACGTTGTCCCACGTTGTCCCACGATGTCCCACGGTGTCCAACGGTGTCCAACGATGTCCAACGGTGTCCAACGGTGTCCCACGTTGTCCCACGTTGTCCCACGTTGTCCCACGTTGTCCCACGATGTCCCACGTTGTCCCACGTTGTCCCACGTTGTCCCACGTTGTCCCACGTTGTCCCACGTTGTCTCACGTTGTCCCACGTTGTCCCACGTTGTCCCACGGTGTCCAACGGTGTCCAACGATGTCCAACGGTGTCCCACGTTGTCCCACGTTGTCCCACGTTGTCCAACGATGTCCAACGGTGTCCCACGTTGTCCCACGTTGTCCCACGTTGTCCCACGTTGTCCCACGATGTCCCACGTTGTCCCACGTTGTCCCACGTTGTCCCACGTTGTCCCACGTTGCCCCACGGTGTCCAACGATGTCCAACGGTGTCCAACGGTGTCCCACGGTGTCCAACGGTGTCCCACGTTGTCCCACGTTGTCCCACGTTGTCCCACGTTGTCCCACGTTGTCCCACGTTGTCCAACGATGTCCAACGGTGTCCCACGTTGTCCCACGTTGTCCCACGTTGTCCCACGTTGTTCCATGGTTTCCCACGTTGTCCCACGTTGTCCCACGTTGTCCCACGGTGTCCAACGATGTCCAACGGTGTCCAACGGTGTCCAACGGTGTCCAACGATGTCCAACGATGTCCAGCGATGTCCAACGGTGTCCAACGATGTCCAACGATGTCCAACGGTGTCCCACGTTGTCCCACGTTGTCCCACGTTGTCCCACGTTGTCCCACGTTGTCCCACGTTGTCCCACGTTGTCCCACGTTGTCCCACGTTGTCCCACGTTGTCCCACGTTGTCCCACGTTGTCCCACGGTGTCCAACGGTGTCCAACGGTGTCCAACGGTGTCCAACGATGTCCAACGGTGTCCAACGGTGTCCCACGTTGTCCCACGGTGTCCAACGATGCCCAACGGTGTCCCACGTTGTCCCACGTTGTCCCACGTTGTCCCACGGTGTCCAACGATGTCCAACGGTGTCCCACGCTGTCCCACGTTGTCCCACGTTGTCCCACGTTGTTCCATGGTTTCCCACGTTGTCCCACGTTGTCCCACGTTGTCCCACGGTGTCGAACGATGTCCAACGGTGTCCAACGGTGTCCAACGATGTCCAACGGTGTCCAACGGTGTCCCACGATGTCCACCGATGTCCAACGGTGTCCAACGGTGTCCAACGGTGTCCAACGGTGTCCAACGATGTCCAACGATGTCCAACGATGTCCAACGGTGTCCAACGATGTCCAACGATGTCCAACGGTGTCCCACGATGTCCAACGACGTCCAACGATGTCCAACGGTGTCCAACGGTGTCCCACGTTGTCCCATGTTGTCCCACGTTGTCCCACGGTGTCCAACGATGTCCAACGGTGTCCCACGTTGTCCAACGGTGTCCCACGTTGTCCCACGTTGTCCCACGTTGTCCCACGTTGTCCCACGGTGTCCAACGGTGTCCAACGATGTCCAACGGTGTCCAACGGTGTCCCACGTTGTCCCACGTTGTCCCACGTTGTCCCACGGTGTCCAACGATGTCCAACGGTGTCCCACGTTGTCCCACGTTGTCCCACGTTGTCCCACGTTGTCCCACGTTGTCCCACGATGTCCCACGTTGTCCCACGTTGTCCCACGTTGTCCCACGTTGTCCCACGTTGTCCCACGTTGTCCCACGTTGTCCCACGTTGTCCCACGGTGTCCAACGATGTCCAACGGTGTCCAACGATGTCCAACGGTGTCCCACGATGTCCAACGATGTCCAACGGTGTCCAACGGTGTCCAACGGTGTCCAACGGTGTCCAACGATGTCCAACGATGTCCAACGATGTCCAACGGTGTCCAACGATGTCCAACGATGTCCAACGGTGTCCCACGATGTCCAACGACGTCCAACGATGTCCAACGGTGTCCAACGGTGTCCCACGTTGTCCCACGTTGTCCCACGTTGTCCCACGGTGTCCAACGATGTCCAACGGTGTCCCACGTTGTCCAACGGTGTCCCACGTTGTCCCACGTTGTCCCACGTTGTCCCACGTTGTCCCACGGTGTCCAACGGTGTCCAACGATGTCCAACGGTGTCCAACGGTGTCCCACGATGTCCAACGATGTCCAACGATGTCCAACGGTGTCCAACGGTGTCCAACGGTGTCCCACGTTGTCCCACGTTGTCCCACGTTGTCCCACGTTGTCCCACGATGTCCCACGTTGTCCCACGTTGTCCCACGTTGTCCCACGTTGTCCCACGTTGTCCCACGTTGTCCCACGTTGTCCCACGTTGTCCCACGGTGTCCAACGATGTCCAACGGTGTCCAACGATGTCCAACGGTGTCCCACGATGTCCAACGATGTCCAACGATGTCCAACGGTGTCCAACGGTGTCCCACGTTGTCCCACGTTGTCCCACGTTGTCCCACGGTGTCCAACGATGTCCAACGGTGTCCCACGTTGTCCCACGTTGTCCCACGTTGTCCCACGTTGTCCCACGTTGTCCCACGTTGTCCCACGTTGTCCCACGTTGTCCCACGGTGTCCAACGATGTCCAACAGTGTCCAACGGTGTCCCACGGTGTCCAACGGTGTCCCACGTTGTCCCACGTTGTCCCACGTTGTCCCACGTTGTCCCACGTTGTCCCACGTTGTCCCACGTTGTCCCACGTTGTCCCACGTTGTCCCACGGTGTCCAACGATGTCCAACGGTGTCCAACGGTGTCCCACGGTGTCCAACGGTGTCCCACGTTGTCCCACGTTGTCCCACGTTGTCCCACGTTGTCCTACGTTGTCCCACGTTGTCCCACGTTGTCCCACGTTGTCCCACGGTGTGAAACGGTGTCCAACGATGTCCAACGATGTCCAACGATGTCCAACGGTGTCCCACGTTGTCCCACGTTGTCCCACGGTGTCCAACGATGTCCAACGGTGTACCACGTTGTCCCACGTTGTCCCACGTTGTCCCACGTTGTTCCATGGTTTCCCACGTTGTCCCACGTTGTCCCACGTTGTCCCACGGTGTCCAACGATGTCCAACGGTGTCCAACGGTGTCCCACGGTGTACAACGGTGTCCCACGTTGTCCCACGTTGTCCCACGTTGTCCCACGTTGTCCCACGTTGTCCCACGTTGTCCCACGTTGTCCCACGTTGTCCCACGGTGTCCAACGATGTCCAACGGTGTCCAACGGTGTCCCACGTTGTCCCACGTTGTCCCACGTTGTCCCACGGTGTCCAACGGTGTCCCACGTTGTCCCACGTTGTCCCATGATGTCCCACGTTGTCCAACGATGTCCAACGGTGTCCCACGTTGTCCCACGTTGTCCCACGTTGTCCCACGTTGTCCCACGTTGTTCCATGGTTTCCCACGTTGTCCCACGTTGTCCCACGTTGTCCCACGGTGTCCAACGATGTCCAACGGTGTCCAACGGTGTCCAACGGTGTCCCACGGTGTCCAACGGTGTCCCACGTTGTCCCACGTTGTCCCACGTTGTCCCACGTTGTCCCACGATGTCCCACGTTGTCCCACGTTGTCCCACGTTGTCCCACGTTGTCCCACGGTGTCCAACGGTGTCCAACGATGTCCAACGGTGTCCAACGGTGTCCCACGATGTCCACCGATGTCCAACGGTGTCCAACGGTGTCCAACGGTGTCCCACGGTGTCCAACGATGTCCAACGGTGTCCAACGGTGTCCAACGGTGTCCCACGGTGTCCAACGGTGTCCCACGTTGTCCCACGTTGTCCCACGTTGTCCCACGTTGTCCCACGATGTCCCACGTTGTCCAACGATGTCCAACGGTGTCCAACGGTGTCCCACGATGTCCACCGATGTCCAACGGTGTCCAACGGTGTCCAACGGTGTCCCACGGTGTCCAACGATGTCCAACGGTGTCCAACGGTGTCCAACGGTGTCCCACGGTGTCCAACGGTGTCCCACGTTGTCCCACGTTGTCCCACGTTGTCCCACGTTGTCCCACGATGTCCCACGTTGTCCAACGATGTCCAACGGTGTCCCACGTTGTCCCACGTTGTCCTACGTTGTCCCACGTTGTCCCACGTTGTCCCACGTTGTCCCACGTTGTCCCACGTTGTTCCACGTTGTCCCACGGTGTCCAACGGTGTCCAACGGTGTCCAACGATGTCCAACGATGTCCAACGGTGTCCAACGGTGTCCCACGTTGTCCCACGTTGTCCCACGGTGTCCAACGATGTCCAACGGTGTCCCACGTTGTCCCAAGTTGTCCCACGTTGTCCCACGTTGTCCCACGTTGTCCCACGTTGTCCAACGGTGTCCCACGGTGTCCAACGGTGTCCCACGTTGTCCCACGTTGTCCCACGTTGTCCCACGTTGTCCCACGTTGTCCCACGTTGTCCCACGTTGTCCCACGTTGTCCCACGTTGTCCCACGTTGTCCCACGGTGTCCAACGGTGTCCAACGATGTCCAACGGTGTCCAACGGTGTCCCACGTTGTCCCACGTTGTCCCACGGTGTCCAACGATGTCCAACGGTGTCCCACGCTGTCCCACGTTGTCCCACGTTGTCCCACGTTGTTCCATGGTTTCCCACGTTGTCCCACGTTGTCCCACGTTGTCCCACGTTGTCCCACGTTGTCCCACGGTGTCGAACGATGTCCAACGGTGTCCAACGGTGTCCAACGATGTCCAACGGTGTCCAACGGTGTCCCACGATGTCCACCGATGTCCAACGGTGTCCAACGGTGTCCAACGGTGTCCAACGGTGTCCAACGATGTCCAACGATGTCCAACGATGTCCAACGGTGTCCAACGATGTCCAACGATGTCCAACGGTGTCCCACGATGTCCAACGACGTCCAACGATGTCCAACGGTGTCCAACGGTGTCCCACGTTGTCCCATGTTGTCCCACGTTGTCCCACGGTGTCCAACGATGTCCAACGGTGTCCCACGTTGTCCAACGGTGTCCCACGTTGTCCCACGTTGTCCCACGTTGTCCCACGTTGTCCCACGGTGTCCAACGGTGTCCAACGATGTCCAACGGTGTCCAACGGTGTCCCACGTTGTCCCACGTTGTCCCACGTTGTCCCACGGTGTCCAACGATGTCCAACGGTGTCCCACGTTGTCCCACGTTGTCCCACGTTGTCCCACGTTTTCCCACGTTGTCCCACGATGTCCCACGTTGTCCCACGTTGTCCCACGTTGTCCCACGTTGTCCCACGTTGTCCCACGTTGTCCCACGGTGTCCAACGATGTCCAACGGTGTCCAACGATGTCCAACGGTGTCCCACGATGTCCAACGATGTCCAACGGTGTCCAACGGTGTCCAACGGTGTCCAACGGTGTCCAACGATGTCCAACGATGTCCAACGATGTCCAACGGTGTCCAACGATGTCCAACGATGTCCAACGGTGTCCCACGATGTCCAACGACGTCCAACGATGTCCAACGGTGTCCAACGGTGTCCCACGTTGTCCCACGTTGTCCCACGTTGTCCCACGGTGTCCAACGATGTCCAACGGTGTCCCACGTTGTCCAACGGTGTCCCACGTTGTCCCACGTTGTCCCACGTTGTCCCACGTTGTCCCACGGTGTCCAACGGTGTCCAACGATGTCCAACGGTGTCCAACGGTGTCCCACGTTGTCCCACGTTGTCCCACGTTGTCCCACGGTGTCCAACGATGTCCAACGGTGTCCCACGTTGTCCCACGTTGTCCCACGTTGTCCCACGTTGTCCCACGTTGTCCCACGATGTCCCACGTTGTCCCACGTTGTCCCACGTTGTCCCACGTTGTCCCACGTTGTCCCACGTTGTCTCACGTTGTCCCACGTTGTCCCACGGTGTCCAACGATGTCCAACGGTGTCCAACGATGTCCAACGGTGTCCCACGTTGTCCCACGGTGTCCAACGATGTCCAACAGTGTCCAACGGTGTCCCACGGTGTCCAACGGTGTCCCACGTTGTCCCACGTTGTCCCACGTTGTCCCACGTTGTCCCACGTTGTCCCACGTTGTCCCACGTTGTCCCACGTTGTCCCACGTTGTCCCACGGTGTCCAACGATGTCCAACGGTGTCCAACGGTGTCCCACGGTGTCCAACGGTGTCCCACGTTGTCCCACGTTGTCCCACGTTGTCCCACGTTGTCCCACGTTGTCCCACGTTGTCCCACGTTGTCCCACGGTGTCCAACGATGTCCAACGGTGTCCAACGGTGTCCCACGGTGTCCAACGGTGTCCCACGTTGTCCCACGTTGTCCCACGTTGTCCCACGTTGTCCTACGTTGTCCCACGTTGTCCCACGTTGTCCCACGTTGTCCCACGGTGTGAAACGGTGTCCAACGATGTCCAACGATGTCCAACGATGTCCAACGGTGTCCCACGTTGTCCCACGTTGTCCCACGGTGTCCAACGATGTCCAACGGTGTACCACGTTGTCCCACGTTGTCCCACGTTGTCCCACGTTGTTCCATGGTTTCCCACGTTGTCCCACGTTGTCCCACGTTGTCCCACGGTGTCCAACGATGTCCAACGGTGTCCAACGGTGTCCCACGGTGTACAACGGTGTCCCACGTTGTCCCACGTTGTCCCACGTTGTCCCACGTTGTCCCACGTTGTCCCACGTTGTCCCACGTTGTCCCACGTTGTCCCACGGTGTCCAACGATGTCCAACGGTGTCCAACGGTGTCCCACGTTGTCCCACGTTGTCCCACGTTGTCCCACGGTGTCCAACGGTGTCCCACGTTGTCCCACGTTGTCCCATGATGTCCCACGTTGTCCAACGATGTCCAACGGTGTCCCACGTTGTCCCACGTTGTCCCACGTTGTCCCACGTTGTGCCACGTTGTTCCATGGTTTCCCACGTTGTCCCACGTTGTCCCACGTTGTCCCACGGTGTCCAACGATGTCCAACGGTGTCCAACGGTGTCCAACGGTGTCCCACGGTGTCCAACGGTGTCCCACGTTGTCCCACGTTGTCCCACGTTGTCCCACGTTGTCCCACGATGTCCCACGTTGTCCCACGTTGTCCCACGTTGTCCCACGGTGTCCAACGGTGTCCAACGATGTCCAACGGTGTCCAACGGTGTCCCACGATGTCCACCGATGTCCAACGGTGTCCAACGGTGTCCAACGGTGTCCCACGGTGTCCAACGATGTCCAACGGTGTCCAACGGTGTCCAACGGTGTCCCACGGTGTCCAACGGTGTCCCACGTTGTCCCACGTTGTCCCACGTTGTCCCACGATGTCCCACGTTGTCCAACGATGTCCAATGGTGTCCAACGGTGTCCCACGATGTCCACCGATGTCCAACGGTGTCCAACGGTGTCCAACGGTGTCCCACGGTGTCCAACGATGTCCAACGGTGTCCAACGGTGTCCAACGGTGTCCCACGGTGTCCAACGGTGTCCCACGTTGTCCCACGTTGTCCCACGTTGTCCCACGTTGTCCCACGATGTCCCACGTTGTCCAACGATGTCCAACGGTGTCCCACGTTGTCCCACGTTGTCCTACGTTGTCCCACGTTGTCCCACGTTGTCCCACGTTGTCCCACGTTGTCCCACGTTGTTCCACGTTGTCCCACGGTGTCCAACGGTGTCCAACGGTGTCCAACGGTGTCCAACGATGTCCAACGATGTCCAACGGTGTCCAACGGTGTCCCACGTTGTCCCACGTTGTCCCACGGTGTCCAACGATGTCCAACGGTGTCCCACGTTGTCCCACGTTGTCCCACGTTGTCCCACGTTGTCCCACGTTGTCCCACGTTGTTCCATGGTTTCCCACGTTGTCCCACGTTGTCCCACGTTGTCCCACGGTGTCCAACGATGTCCAACGGTGTCCAACGGTGTCCAACGGTGTCCCACGGTGTCCAACGGTGTCCCACGTTGTCCAACGTTGTCCCACGTTGTCCCACGTTGTCCCACGATGTCCCACGTTGTCCAACGATGTCCAACGGTGTCCAACGGTGTCCAACGGTGTCCCACGGTGTCCAACGGTGTCCCACGTTGTCCCACGTTGTCCCACGTTGTCCCACGTTGTCCCACGATGTCCCACGTTGTCCAACGATGTCCAACGGTGTCCCACGTTGTCCCACGTTGTCCTACGTTGTCCCACGTTGTCCCACGTTGTCCCACGTTGTCCCACGTTGTCCCACGTTGTCCCACGTTGTCCCACGGTGTCCAACGATGTCCAACGGTGTCCCACGTTGTCCCACGTTGTCCCACGTTGTCCCACGTTGTCCCACGTTGTCCCACGTTGTCCCACGTTGTCCCACGTTGTCCCACGTTGTCCAACGGTGTCCCACGGTGTCCAACGGTGTCCCACGTTGTCCCACGTTGTCCCACGTTGTCCCACGTTGTCCCACGTTGTCCCACGTTGTCCCACGTTGTCCCACGTTGTCCCACGGTGTCCAACGATGTCCAACGGTGTCCCACGGTGTCCCACGTTGTCCCACGTTGTCCCACGTTGTCCCACGGTGTCCAACGATGTCCAACGGTGTCCCACGTTGTCCCACGTTGTCCCACGTTGTCCCACGTTGTCCCACGTTGTCCCACGATGTCCCACGTTGTCCCACGTTGTCCCACGTTGTCCCACGTTGTCCCACGTTGTCCCACGTTGTGCCACGTTGTCCCACGTTGTCCCACGGTGTCCAACGATGTCCAACGGTGTCCAACGATGTCCAACGGTGTCCCACGATGTCCAACGATGTCCAACGGTGTCCAACGGTGTCCAACGGTGTCCAACGGTGTCCAACGATGTCCAACGATGTCCAACGATGTCCAACGGTGTCCAACGATGTCCAACGATGTCCAACGGTGTCCCACGATGTCCAACGACGTCCAACGATGTCCAACGGTGTCCAACGGTGTCCCACGTTGTCCCACGTTGTCCCACGTTGTCCCGCGGTGTCCAACGATGTCCAACGGTGTCCCACGTTGTCCAACGGTGTCCCACGTTGTCCCACGTTGTCCCACGTTGTCCCACGTTGTCCCACGGTGTCCAACGGTGTCCCACGTTGTCCCACGTTGTCCCACGTTGTCCCACGTTGTCCCACGGTGTCCAACGATGTCCAACGGTGTCCAACGATGTCCAACGGTGTCCCACGATGTCCAACGATGTCCAACGATGTCCAACGGTGTCCAACGGTGTCCCACGTTGTCCCACGTTGTCCCACGTTGTCCCACGGTGTCCAACGATGTCCAACGGTGTCCCACGTTGTCCAGCGGTGTCCCACGTTGTCCCACGTTGTCCCACGTTGTCCCACGTTGTCCCACGTTGTCCCACGATGTCCCACGTTGTCCCACGTTGTCCCACGTTGTCCCACGTTGTCCCACGTTGTCCCACGTTGTCCCACGTTGTCCCACGTTGTCCCACGGTGTCCAACGATGTCCAACAGTGTCCAACGGTGTCCCACGGTGTCCAACGGTGTCCCACGTTGTCCCACGTTGTCCCACGTTGTCCCACGTTGTCCCACGTTGTCCCACGTTGTCCCACGTTGTCCCACGTTGTCCCACGTTGTCCCACGGTGTCCAACGATGTCCAACGGTGTCCAACGGTGTCCCACGGTGTCCAACGGTGTCCCACGTTGTCCCACGTTGTCCCACGTTGTCCCACGTTGTCCTACGTTGTCCCACGTTGTCCCACGTTGTCCCACGTTGTCCCACGGTGTGAAACGGTGTCCAACGATGTCCAACGATGTCCAACGATGTCCAACGGTGTCCCACGTTGTCCCACGTTGTCCCACGGTGTCCAACGATGTCCAACGGTGTACCACGTTGTCCCACGTTGTCCCACGTTGTCCCACGTTGTTCCATGGTGTCCCACGTTGTCGCACGTTGTCCCACGTTGTCGCACGGTGTCCAACGATGTCCAACGGTGTCCAACGGTGTCCCACGGTGTACAACGGTGTCCCACGTTGTCCCACGTTGTCCCACGTTGTCCCACGTTGTCCCACGTTGTCCCACGTTGTCCCACGTTGTCCCACGTTGTCCCACGTTGTCCCACGTTGTCCCACGGTGTCCAACGATGTCCAACGGTGTCCAACGGTGTCCCACGTTGTCCCACGTTGTCCCACGTTGTCCCACGGTGTCCAACGGTGTCCCACGTTGTCCCACGTTGTCCCATGATGTCCCACGTTGTCCCACGTTGTCCCACGTTGTCCCACGTTGTCCCACGTTGTCCCACGTTGTCCCACGATGTCCCACGTTGTCCCACGTTGTCCCACGTTGTCCCACGTTGTCCCACGGTGTCCAACGATGTCCAACGGTGTCCAACGGTGTCCCACGTTGTCCCACGTTGTCCCACGTTGTCCCACGGTGTCCAACGATGTCCAACGGTGTCCAACGATGTCCAACGGTGTCCCACGATGTCCAACGATGTCCAACGGTGTCCAACGGTGTCCAACGGTGTCCAACGGTGTCCAACGATGTCCAACGATGTCCAACGATGTCCAACGGTGTCCAACGATGTCCAACGATGTCCAACGGTGTCCCACGATGTCCAACGACGTCCAACGATGTCCAACGGTGTCCAACGGTGTCCCACGTTGTCCCACGTTGTCCCACGTTGTCCCGCGGTGTCCAACGATGTCCAACGGTGTCCCACGTTGTCCAACGGTGTCCCACGTTGTCCCACGTTGTCCCACGTTGTCCCACGTTGTCCCACGGTGTCCAACGGTGTCCCACGTTGTCCCACGTTGTCCCACGTTGTCCCACGTTGTCCCACGGTGTCCAACGATGTCCAACGGTGTCCAACGATGTCCAACGGTGTCCCACGATGTCCAACGATGTCCAACGATGTCCAACGGTGTCCAACGGTGTCCCACGTTGTCCCACGTTGTCCCACGTTGTCCCACGGTGTCCAACGATGTCCAACGGTGTCCCACGTTGTCCAGCGGTGTCCCACGTTGTCCCACGTTGTCCCACGTTGTCCCACGTTGTCCCACGTTGTCCCACGATGTCCCACGTTGTCCCACGTTGTCCCACGTTGTCCCACGTTGTCCCACGTTGTCCCACGTTGTCCCACGTTGTCCCACGTTGTCCCACGGTGTCCAACGATGTCCAACAGTGTCCAACGGTGTCCCACGGTGTCCAACGGTGTCCCACGTTGTCCCACGTTGTCCCACGTTGTCCCACGTTGTCCCACGTTGTCCCACGTTGTCCCACGTTGTCCCACGTTGTCCCACGTTGTCCCACGGTGTCCAACGATGTCCAACGGTGTCCAACGGTGTCCCACGGTGTCCAACGGTGTCCCACGTTGTCCCACGTTGTCCCACGTTGTCCCACGTTGTCCTACGTTGTCCCACGTTGTCCCACGTTGTCCCACGTTGTCCCACGGTGTGAAACGGTGTCCAACGATGTCCAACGATGTCCAACGATGTCCAACGGTGTCCCACGTTGTCCCACGTTGTCCCACGGTGTCCAACGATGTCCAACGGTGTCCCACGTTGTCCCACGTTGTCCCACGTTGTCCCACGTTGTTCCATGGTTTCCCACGTTGTCGCACGTTGTCCCACGTTGTCGCACGGTGTCCAACGATGTCCAACGGTGTCCAACGGTGTCCCACGGTGTACAACGGTGTCCCACGTTGTCCCACGTTGTCCCACGTTGTCCCACGTTGTCCCACGTTGTCCCACGTTGTCCCACGTTGTCCCACGTTGTCCCACGTTGTCCCACGTTGTCCCACGGTGTCCAACGATGTCCAACGGTGTCCAACGGTGTCCCACGTTGTCCCACGTTGTCCCACGTTGTCCCACGGTGTCCAACGGTGTCCCACGTTGTCCCACGTTGTCCCATGATGTCCCACGTTGTCCAACGATGTCCAACGGTGTCCCACGTTGTCCCACGTTGTCCCACGTTGTCCCATGATGTCCCACGTTGTCCAACGATGTCCAACGGTGTCCCACGTTGTCCCACGTTGTCCTACGTTGTCCCACGTTGTCCCACGTTGTCCCACGTTGTCCCACGTTGTCCCACGGTGTCCAACGGTGTCCAACGATGTCCAACGGTGTCCAACGGTGTCCCACGTTGTCCCACGTTGTCCCACGGTGTCCAACGATGTCCAACGGTGTCCCACGTTGTCCCACGTTGTCCCACGTTGTCCCACGTTGTCCCACGTTGTCCCACGTTGTCCAACGGTGTCCCACGGTGTCCAACGGTGTCCCACGTTGTCCCACGTTGTCCCACGTTGTCCCACGGTGTCCAACGATGTCCAACGGTGTCCCACATTGTCCCACGTTGTCCCACGATGTCCCACGTTGTCCCACGTTGTCCCACGTTGTCCCACGTTGTCCCACGTTGTCCCACGTTGTCCCACGATGTCCCACGTTGTCCCACGTTGTCCCACGTTGTCCCACGTTGTCCCACGTTGTCCCACGTTGTCCCACGTTTCCCACGTTGTCCCACGTTGTCCCACGTTGTCCCACGTTGTCCCACGTTGTCCCACGTTGTCCCACGTTGTCCCACGGTGTCCAACGATGTCCAACGGTGTCCCACGTTGTCCCACGTTGTCCCACGTTGTCCCACGTTGTCCCATGATGTCCCACATTGTCCAACGATGTCCAACGGTGTCCCACGTTGTCCCACGTTGTCCCACGTTGTCCCACGTTGTCCCACGTTGTCCCACGTTGTCCCACGTTGTCCCACGTTGTCCCACGTTGTCCCACGTTGTCCCACGGTGTCCAACGATGTCCAACGGTGTCCAACGGTGTCCCACGGTGTCCAACGGTGTCCCACGTTGTCCCACGTTGTCCCACGTTGTCCCACGTTGTCCTACGTTGTCCCACGTTGTCCCACGTTGTCCCACGTTGTCCCACGGTGTGAAACGGTGTCCAACGAAGTCCAACGATGTCCAACGATGTCCAACGGTGTCCCACGTTGTCCCACGTTGTCCCACGGTGTCCAACGATGTCCAACGGTGTACCACGTTGTCCCACGTTGTCCCACGTTGTCCCACGTTGTTCCATGGTTTCCCACGTTGTCCCACGTTGTCCCACGTTGTCCCACGGTGTCCAACGATGTCCAACGGTGTCCAACGGTGTCCCACGGTGTACAACGGTGTCCCACGTTGTCCCACGTTGTCCCACGTTGTCCCACGTTGTCCCACGTTGTCCCACGTTGTCCCACGTTGTCCCACGGTGTCCAACGATGTCCAACGGTGTCCAACGGTGTCCAACGGTGTCCCACGGTGTCCAACGGTGTCCCACGTTGTCCCACGTTGTCCCACGTTGTCCCACGTTGTCCCACGATGTCCCACGTTGTCCCACGTTGTCCCACGTTGTCCCACGTTGTCCCACGTTGTCCCACGGTGTCCAACGGTGTCCAACGATGTCCAACGGTGTCCAACGGTGTCCCACGATGTCCACCGATGTCCAACGGTGTCCAACGGTGTCCAACGGTGTCCCACGGTGTCCAACGATGTCCAACGGTGTCCAACGATGTCCAACGGTGTCCCACGGTGTCCAACGGTGTCCCACGTTGTCCCACGTTGTCCCACGTTGTCCCACGTTGTCCCACGATGTCCCACGTTGTCCAACGATGTCCAACGGTGTCCAACGGTGTCCCACGATGTCCACCGATGTCCAACGGTGTCCAACGGTGTCCAACGGTGTCCCACGGTGTCCAACGATGTCCAACGGTGTCCAACGGTGTCCAACGGTGTCCCACGGTGTCCAACGGTGTCCCACGTTGTCCCACGTTGTCCCACGTTGTCCCACGTTGTCCCACGATGTCCCACGTTGTCCAACGATGTCCAACGGTGTCCCACGTTGTCCCACGTTGTCCTACGTTGTCCCACGTTGTCCCACGTTGTCCCACGTTGTCCCACGTTGTCCCACGTTGTTCCACGTTGTCCCACGGTGTCCAACGGTGTCCAACGGTGTCCAACGGTGTCCAACGATGTCCAACGATGTCCAACGGTGTCCAACGGTGTCCCACGTTGTCCCACGTTGTCCCACGGTGTCCAACGATGTCCAACGTTGTCCCACGTTGTCCCACGTTGTCCCACGTTGTCCCACGTTGTCCCACGTTGTTCCATGGTTTCCCACGTTGTCCCACGTTGTCCCACGTTGTCCCACGGTGTCCAACGATGTTCAACGGTGTCCAACGGTGTCCAACGGTGTCCCACGGTGTCCAACGGTGTCCCACGTTGTCCCACGTTGTCCCACGTTGTCCCACGTTGTCCCACGATGTCCCACGTTGTCCAACGATGTCCAACGGTGTCCAACGGTGTCCAACGGTGTCCCACGGTGTCCAACGGTGTCCCACGTTGTCCCACGTTGTCCCACGTTGTCCCACGTTGTCCCACGATGTCCCACGTTGTCCAACGATGTCCAACGGTGTCCCACGTTGTCCCACGTTGTCCTACGTTGTCCCACGTTGTCCCACGTTGTCCCACGTTGTCCCACGTTGTCCCACGTTGTCCCACGTTGTCCCACGGTGTCCAACGATGTCCAACGGTGTCCCACGTTGTCCCACGTTGTCCCACGTTGTCCCACGTTGTCCCACGTTGTCCCAAGTTGTCCCACGTTGTCCCACGTTGTCCCACGTTGTCCCACGTTGTCCAACGGTGTCCCACGGTGTCCAACGGTGTCCCACGTTGTCCCACGTTGTCCCACGTTGTCCCACGTTGTCCCACGTTGTCCCACGTTGTCCCACGTTGTCCCACGTTGTCCCACGTTGTCCCACGTTGTCCCACGGTGTCCAACGGTGTCCAACGATGTCCAACGGTGTCCAACGGTGTCCCACGTTGTCCCACGTTGTCCCACGTTGTCCCACGTTGTCCCACGTTGTCCCACGTTGTCCCACGTTGTCCCACGTTGTCCCACGTTGTCCCACGGTGTCCAACGATGTCCAACGGTGTCCAACGGTGTCCCACGGTGTCCAACGGTGTCCCACGTTGTCCCACGTTGTCCCACGTTGTCCCACGTTGTCCCACGTTGTTCCATGGTTTCCCACGTTGTCCCACGTTGTCCCACGTTGTCCCACGTTGTCCCACGGTGTCCAACGATGTCCAACGGTGTCCAACGTTGTCCCACGGTGTGAAACGGTGTCCAACGAAGTCCAACGATGTCCAACGATGTCCAACGGTGTCCCACGTTGTCCCACGTTGTCCCACGGTGTCCAACGATGTCCAACGGTGTACCACGTTGTCCCACGTTGTCCCACGTTGTCCCACGTTGTTCCATGGTTTCCCACGTTGTCCCACGTTGTCCCACGTTGTCCCACGGTGTCCAACGATGTCCAACGGTGTCCAACGGTGTCCCACGGTGTACAACGGTGTCCCACGTTGTCCCACGTTGTCCCACGTTGTCCCACGTTGTCCCACGTTGTCCCACGTTGTCCCACGTTGCCCCACGGTGTCCAACGATGTCCAACGGTGTCCAACGGTGTCCAACGGTGTCCCACGGTGTCCAACGGTGTCCCACGTTGTCCCACGTTGTCCCACGTTGTCCCACGTTGTCCCACGATGTCCCACGTTGTCCCACGTTGTCCCACGTTGTCCCACGGTGTCCAACGGTGTCCAACGATGTCCAACGGTGTCCAACGGTGTCCCACGATGTCCACCGATGTCCAACGGTGTCCAACGGTGTCCAACGGTGTCCCACGGTGTCCAACGATGTCCAACGGTGTCCAACGGTGTCCAACGGTGTCCCACGGTGTCCAACGGTGTCCCACGTTGTCCCACGTTGTCCCACGTTGTCCCACGTTGTCCCACGATGTCCCACGTTGTCCAACGATGTCCAACGGTGTCCAACGATGTCCCACGATGTCCACCGATGTCCAACGGTGTCCAACGGTGTCCAACGGGGTCCCACGGTGTCCAACGATGTCCAACGGTGTCCAACGGTGTCCAACGGTGTCCCACGGTGTCCAACGGTGTCCCACGTTGTCCCACGTTGTCCCACGTTGTCCCACGTTGTCCCACGATGTCCCACGTTGTCCAACGATGTCCAACGGTGTCCCACGTTGTCCCACGTTGTCCTACGTTGTCCCACGTTGTCCCACGTTGTCCCACGTTGTCCCACGTTGTCCCACGTTGTTCCACGTTGTCCCACGGTGTCCAACGGTGTCCAACGGTGTCCAACGGTGTCCAACGATGTCCAACGATGTCCAACGGTGTCCAACGGTGTCCCACGTTGTCCCACGTTGTCCCACGGTGTCCAACGATGTCCAACGGTGTCCCACGTTGTCCCACGTTGTCCCACGTTGTCCCACGTTGTCCCACGTTGTTCCATGGTTTCCCACGTTGTCCCACGTTGTCCCACGTTGTCCCACGGTGTCCAACGATGTTCAACGGTGTCCAACGGTGTCCAACGGTGTCCCACGGTGTCCAACGGTGTCCCACGTTGTCCCACGTTGTCCCACGTTGTCCCACGTTGTCCCACGATGTCCCACGTTGTCCAACGATGTCCAACGGTGTCCAACGGTGTCCAACGGTGTCCCACGGTGTCCAACGGTGTCCCACGTTGTCCCACGTTGTCCCACGTTGTCCCACGTTGTCCCACGATGTCCCACGTTGTCCAACGATGTCCAACGGTGTCCCACGTTGTCCCACGTTGTCCTACGTTGTCCCACGTTGTCCCACGTTGTCCCACGTTGTCCCACGTTGTCCCACGTTGTCCCACGTTGTCCCACGGTGTCCAACGATGTCCAACGGTGTCCCACGTTGTCCCACGTTGTCCCACGTTGTCCCACGTTGTCCCAAGTTGTCCCACGTTGTCCCACGTTGTCCCACGTTGTCCCACGTTGTCCAACGGTGTCCCACGGTGTCCAACGGTGTCCCACGTTGTCCCACGTTGTCCCACGTTGTCCCACGTTGTCCCACGTTGTCCCACGTTGTCCCACGTTGTCCCACGTTGTCCCACGTTGTCCCACGTTGTCCCACGGTGTCCAACGGTGTCCAACGATGTCCAACGGTGTCCAACGGTGTCCCACGTTGTCCCACGTTGTCCCACGGTGTCCAACGATGTCCAACGGTGTCCCACGCTGTCCCACGTTGTCCCACGTTGTCCAACGTTGTTCCATGGTTTCCCACGTTGTCCCACGTTGTCCCACGTTGTCCCACGGTGTCGAACGATGTCCAACGGTGTCCAACGGTGTCCAACGATGTCCAACGGTGTCCAACGGTGTCCCACGATGTCCACCGATGTCCAACGGTGTCCAACGGTGTCCAACGGTGTCCAACGGTGTCCAACGATGTCCAACGATGTCCAACGATGTCCAACGGTGTCCAACGATGTCCAACGATGTCCAACGGTGTCCCACGATGTCCAACGACGTCCAACGATGTCCAACGGTGTCCAACGGTGTCCCACGTTGTCCCATGTTGTCCCACGTTGTCCCACGGTGTCCAACGATGTCCAACGGTGTCCCACGTTGTCCAACGGTGTCCCACGTTGTCCCACGTTGTCCCACGTTGTCCCACGTTGTCCCACGTTGTCCCACGATGTCCCACGTTGTCCAACGATGTCCAACGGTGTCCCACGTTGTCCCACGTTGTCCTACGTTGTCCCACGTTGTCCCACGTTGTCCCACGTTGTCCCACGTTGTCCCACGGTGTCCAACGGTGTCCAACGATGTCCAACGGTGTCCAACGGTGTCCCACGTTGTCCCACGTTGTCCCACGGTGTCCAACGATGTCCAACGGTGTCCCACGTTGTCCCACGTTGTCCCACGTTGTCCCACGTTGTCCCACGTTGTTCCATGGTTTCCCACGTTGTCCCACGTTGTCCCACGTTGTCCCACGGTGTCCAACGATGTCCAACGGTGTCCAACGGTGTCCCACGGTGTCCAACGGTGTCCCACGTTGTCCCACGTTGTCCCACGTTGTCCCACGTTGTCCCACGTTGTCCAACGGTGTCCCACGGTGTCCAACGGTGTCCCACGTTGTCCCACGTTGTCCCACGTTGTCCCACGTTGTCCCAGGTTGTCCCACGTTGTCCCACGTTGTCCCACGTTGTCCCACGTTGTCCCACGTTGTCCCACGTTGTCCCACGTTGTCCAACGGTGTCCCACGGTGTCCAACGGTGTCCCACGTTGTCCCACGTTGTCCCACGTTGTCCCACGGTGTCCAACGATGTCCAACGGTGTCCCACGTTGTCCCACGTTGTCCCACGTTGTCCCACGTTGTCCCACGTTGTCCCACGTTGTTCCATGGTTTCCCACGTTGTCCCACGTTGTCCCACGTTGTCCCACGGTGTCCAACGATGTCCAACGGTGTCCAACGGTGTCCAACGGTGTCCCACGGTGTCCAACGGTGTCCCACGTTGTCCCACGTTGTCCCACGTTGTCCCACGTTGTCCCACGTTGTCCAACGGTGTCCCACGGTGTCCAACGATGTCCAACGGTGTCCAACGGTGTCCAACGGTGTCCCACGGTGTCCAACGGTGTCCCACGTTGTCCCACGTTGTCCCACGTTGTCCCACGTTGTCCCACGATGTCCCACGTTGTCCAACGATGTCCAGCGGTGTCCCACGTTGTCCCACGTTGTCCTACGTTGTCCCACGTTGTCCCACGTTGTCCCACGTTGTCCAACGGTGTCCCACGGTGTCCAACGGTGTCCCACGTTGTCCCACGTTGTCCCACGTTGTCCCACGTTGTCCCACGTTGTCCCACGTTGTCCCACGTTGTCCCACGTTGTCCCACGTTGTCCCACGTTGTCCCACGGTGTCCAACGGTGTCCAACGATGTCCAACGGTGTCCAACGGTGTCCCACGTTGTCCCACGTTGTCCCACGGTGTCCAACGATGTCCAACGGTGTCCCACGCTGTCCCACGTTGTCCCACGTTGTCCAACGTTGTTCCATGGTTTCCCACGTTGTCCCACGTTGTCCCACGTTGTCCCACGGTGTCGAACGATGTCCAACGGTGTCCAACGGTGTCCAACGATGTCCAACGGTGTCCAACGGTGTCCCACGATGTCCACCGATGTCCAACGGTGTCCCACGATGTCCAACGGTGTCCAACGGTGTCCAACGATGTCCAACGATGTCCAACGATGTCCAACGGTGTCCAACGATGTCCAACGATGTCCAACGGTGTCCCACGATGTCCAACGACGTCCAACGATGTCCAACGGTGTCCAACGGTGTCCCACGTTGTCCCATGTTGTCCCACGTTGTCCCACGGTGTCCAACGATGTCCAACGGTGTCCCACGTTGTCCAACGGTGTCCCACGTTGTCCCACGTTGTCCCACGTTGTCCCACGTTGTCCCACGTTGTCCCACGATGTCCCACGTTGTCCAACGATGTCCAACGGTGTCCCACGTTGTCCCACGTTGTCCTACGTTGTCCCACGTTGTCCCACGTTGTCCCACGTTGTCCCACGTTGTCCCACGGTGTCCAACGGTGTCCAACGATGTCCAACGGTGTCCAACGGTGTCCCACGTTGTCCCACGTTGTCCCACGGTGTCCAACGATGTCCAACGGTGTCCCACGTTGTCCCACGTTGTCCCACGTTGTCCCACGTTGTCCCACGTTGTTCCATGGTTTCCCACGTTGTCCCACGTTGTCCCACGTTGTCCCACGGTGTCCAACGATGTCCAACGGTGTCCAACGGTGTCCCACGGTGTCCAACGGTGTCCCACGTTGTCCCACGTTGTCCCACGTTGCCCCACGTTGTCCCACGTTGTCCAACGGTGTCCCACGGTGTCCAACGGTGTCCCACGGTGTCCAACGGTGTCCCACGTTGTCCCACGTTGTCCCACGTTGTCCCACGTTGTCCCAGGTTGTCCCACGTTGTCCCACGTTGTCCCACGTTGTCCCACGTTGTCCCACGTTGTCCCACGTTGTCCCACGTTGTCCAACGGTGTCCCACGGTGTCCAACGGTGTCCCACGTTGTCCCACGTTGTCCCACGTTGTCCCACGGTGTCCAACGATGTCCAACGGTGTCCCACGTTGTCCCACGTTGTCCCACGTTGTCCCACGTTGTCCCACGTTGTCCCACGTTGTTCCATGGTTTCCCACGTTGTCCCACGTTGTCCCACGTTGTCCCACGGTGTCCAACGATGTCCAACGGTGTCCAACGGTGTCCAACGGTGTCCCACGGTGTCCAACGGTGTCCCACGTTGTCCCACGTTGTCCCACGTTGTCCCACGTTGTCCCACGTTGTCCAACGGTGTCCCACGGTGTCCAACGATGTCCAACGGTGTCCAACGGTGTCCAACGGTGTCCCACGGTGTCCAGCGGTGTCCCACGTTGTCCCACGTTGTCCCACGTTGTCCCACGTTGTCCCACGATGTCCCACGTTGTCCAACGATGTCCAGCGGTGTCCCACGTTGTCCCACGTTGTCCTACGTTGTCCCACGTTGTCCCACGTTGTCCCACGTTGTCCCACGTTGTCCCACGTTGTTCCACGTTGTCCCACGGTGTCCAACGGTGTCCAACGGTGTCCAACGGTGTCCAACGATGTCCAACGATGTCCAACGGTGTCCAACGGTGTCCCACGTTGTCCCACGTTGTCCCACGGTGTCCAACGATGTCCAACGGTGTCCCACGTTGTCCCACGTTGTCCCACGTTGTCTCACGTTGTCCCACGTTGTTCCATGGTTTCCCACGTTGTCCCACGTTGTCCCACGTTGTCCCACGGTGTCCAACGATGTCCAACGGTGTCCAACGGTGTCCAACGGTGTCCCACGGTGTCCAACGGTGTCCCACGTTGTCCCACGTTGTCCCACGTTGTCCCACGTTGTCCCACGATGTCCCACGTTGTCCAACGATGTCCAACGGTGGCCAACGGTGTCCAACGGTGTCCCACGGTGTCCAACGGTGTCCCACGTTGTCCCACGTTGTCCCACGTTGTCCCACGTTGTCCCACGATGTCCCACGTTGTCCAACGATGTCCAACGGTGTCCCACGTTGTCCCACGT